>NC_042619.1:26052611-26345111 GCF_901001135.1 Rhinatrema bivittatum
TCGCAATGTGGGTATAAGCGTCCTTGAGGTCGAGAGAGCACAGCCAATCCCCCTTTCGTAAGAGGGAGCAAGGCGCCCAGGGTTACCATCTTGAACTTTTCTTTTTGCAGATACTTGTTGAGGGCTCGAAGGTCCAGAATTGGATGTAGTCCCCCTGATTTCTTTGGTATGAGGAAGTATCTGGAATAGAATCCTTTCCCTTGTTGACAAGGAGGGACGGGTTCTATAGCATTTGATTGTAGAAGAAGGGATACTTCTTGTTGTAATTGAGTCAAATGGCTGGTTAGACTCCATGCCTGAAGGGGCGGGGAGTCTGGCGGAAGAGTTATGAAGTTGAGGTGGTAACCCTGTGCGATAATTGCTAGCACCCACTGATCTGAGGTGATCTGTTTCCAATGGTGTAAAAAGTGGTACAGACGACCTCCCACAGGGATGTGTGGAAGGGATTTGGCATGTGCTCAGTACAGGGAAGTCAAAGCCCGCCGTAGGCCCAGGAGGTGGGGCTACAGTAGGTCTTTGCTTTCTCGGCTGACGAGGCTGAGGTCTGCTGGAGGACCGTGCAGGACGAGCCCTAGCTGATGGAGGAAAGTAGCGACGTGGTCGAAAGAACGACTTCTTAGAGTCCTTCTTTGGTGGTTGCTTGGAGGACACCTCAGGCGGGACAGATGAGAGTTGTTTCAACGTCTCATGGTGGTCTTTTAACTCCGCCACAATCTGTTGAATTTGCTCTCCAAACAAATTGTCGCCTAAGCAGGGTAAATCAGCAAGACGATCTTGGACCTCTGGACGAAGGTTGGAGGACTTTAACCAAGCCCAACGTCTGGCTGAGATGGCTGTGGCTGAAACCTTCGTGGAAGCATCGAATATGTCATAGGCAGTTCTGATGTCGTGCTTCCCTGCCTCAAATCCTTTGTGAAGAAGGGCTTGAAGCTGCGGTTGGTATTGGTCTGGTAATGTGTCAGCATAGTCTTGCATCTGCTTAAGGATGGCTCTGTTGTACTGAGTAATGTAAAGTTGATATGAAGCTATGCGTGAAATCAACATAGCTCCATGATATACCTTTCGTCCCACACTATCCAGGAATTTATTGTCCTTGGTAGGTGGAGTAGAAGAATGTGGTTTCAGACGCTTGGCCTTCTTTTGTGCGGACTCAACCACAACAGAGCGATGATCCAGTTGAGGCTTTTGAAAACCTGGTGCTGACTGGACAAGGTATGTGGAGTCAGCCTTCTTGTTGACTGGGGAAACAGAGGAAGGAGATTCCCAGTTTTTCTTGAGCAGATCCAAAAACACCTGGTGAATAGGAATAGAAGCGATGATTTTTGGAGCATCCAGAAATTGAAGCAGTTCCATCATCTGGTGTCTGTCATCAGCTTCAGATTGTAGTTGAAAAGGTACAACTTCTGACATCTCTTTCACAAAATTAATGAAAGATAGATCCTCAGGAGGAGATCTTTTTCTACTCTCTGTAGGAGAAGGTGGCGAAGGCAAATCTGTGTCAGAAGAAGTATCATCATCATCACCCCAGGTATCGTAGGGATCATGTGGGGCTTGTAGCCCTGATGGACCTGGCTGAGGCTCTGAAGGCATCGATGGAAACCGAGGTGGAATCGGTGCGGTAGGTGGAACCAGAAATGGCATCGATGGCTTCGGTGCTGCCGATGGAATCGGTGCCTGGCGCGAAATCGATGGAGCCGAAGGATAAATCGGTGGAGAAATACCAGAAGGTACCGATGGAACTAACCCGGAAGGGGGAAGTCGAAACGGTGTTTCTCCTGCCGATGAGAAACCAGTCAGAGACGGTGGAGTTGTCGATGGCACTGGAATCACCGATGGAAGGGCCGTCATGAGTGCCTCCATGCGGCTCAGTAGCGGTGCTAGCGCTTGCACCAACGGCTCGGTGGACGGTTCCCTCCTCGGTGGCGAAGCCGGTGCCGGCATCGGTGCCGGGGACGGGTGCCGATGGAGGTTGTAATTTCTTCATCGCTTTCTCGATGGCCTCCTGGACCAGCCGGTCCAGTTCTGCCCGGAGACCAGGGGTAACCATACCCGGCTCGACGGGAGAGGGAGGCTGAGGCAGGGCCGGAGGGACCACCGTAACCGGTGGGATAACGGCCCCCACACCCCGAGAGGGTGAGGGTTTCCTCGATGCCGGCGAACGAGACGTGGAGGGTGTCCGGTCTGTTCGCGGCTTCTTTGTCGGTGGCTCGGCTTGACCGGAGGTCGATGGCTGTGGATCCTCGACAGGCCGAGACTTGTGCCGTCGATGGCGATGCTTTTCTTTCCGATCCCCTCGCCCATCCGGGGAAGGGACAGGAGTCGACGGCCGAGAAGCGATCGATGGCGGACGGTCACCGGAGGGTTGACGATGGTAGTACAACTTCGACGGTGCCGGTTCCGAGGACGTCGATGCTATCGATGGCGTTGGGGTGGGTGCATGGAAGAGGAGCCCCATCTTCTCCATCCTGGCTTTGCGACCTTTGGGTGTCATTAAGGCACATTTGGTGCAAGTCAGGACATCATGCTCACTGCCCAAACACATTACACAAACCCTGGGGGTCTGTGATGGACATAGTCCGGGTACAATCCGGACAACGACGGAACCCCGTTGCCATGGCTGGAAGCCAAAATTTAGGCTGGGGATCGGTAAGTGCCAACAGGCCTCGAGGGCCAAAATCGACGGTAGTCGATGGAAAAGGCAAAAAACTTACCGGGTTCCGTAAGATGACTAAAAATTTGTCGAAGGGAGACCCCTGAGGGGCAAATTTTCTTAGGAAATTAATTTCCAAATTCCTGTCAGGAACGTGGTTAGAGAGCTCCTTTCCGCCTGGCAACTGCTGCGCGGAAAAAAGAAGACTGAAGGGAGACCCCTGCTGGCTGCAGGGTCAGTGCCTTGCTGGGCATGCCCAGTAGGGGCCAGTCAAAGTTCTGTTCCGTGGTGGGCTCCATCCTCGATGTCACCCATTTGTGAGGACTACCATCCTGCTTGTCCTGTGAGAAACCCAAATATAAAACACTGCAATAATCTAAGCAGCTCATAACAGTTGTATTCATCCCAGTTGATAAGCTGTCTCTTGATAAGGTATGGCGGAAGATTTTGCACCAACATCAGTTGGTAAAATGCAGATCTCACTACCTGATCAAAGAGTTAAACCTGAATGAAGTGTTATGCCCAAAACCTTCACTTCATCTTTCAATGCTGAAAAATGGCCATCAAAATAAAAAAAAATATCAGTGTTGAACAGATCTCAGATGGCCTTTCTCACCCACAGAACATCAGGTTTTGAGAGATTAAGAACCACTTTACTTAAGGACATCCAATTTAAGACCAGCTACAATTAGAAAACCTTCTTAGAACCCTTTCTCGATCCTTCCCTAACTCTACCAGAATTTGTATATCGTCAACATATAAAATACAGCTAATACCTCTATCCCTGATTATACGACCCAAAGGCTGTGTTTATCCCGTGCTTTCTTGAATTCAGATACTGGCTTTGTGTTCTCAATCTCCATGGGAGGCCACGCCATGCAGCCACTATTCTCTGTAAAAAAAAATATTTATTTGATTACTCCTGAGTCTACTCCCTTTCATCATCATCCATGAGCCGTTCAGCTTCCTTTTGTTTTAAAGAGGCTCGCCTCCTGTGCATGGAAACCTTGGAGCTATCCCCTATCCCGCCTCTCCTCTAAGGTATACATGTTTAGATCTTTAACTCTGTCCCCATATGCTTTAGAAGAAAGACCACTGACCATTTTAGTACCACCCTCTGCCCTGACTCCATCCTGTTTCTTTCCTTTTTAAGGTTTGGTCTCTTGAACTGTACACAGTGTTCCAAATGAGGTCTCACCAGGGACCTATACAGGGGCAATAATTGCCTAGGGATGTGCAGGGAAAAAAAATGTGTTTTTGTTATTTGGTTCATTTTCAGGAGATATTTTCCTACGAATTTTAGTTTGTGAATTGCTTGATTTGTTTGATTCGTGTGAAAAAAAAATGAATCAAGCAATTAAAAAAAACAAACCCAAAAACTGCCAAAAAGGAAAAACTAGGCCTCCCTCCCCCCCTGAAAAATGTCGGGGCCAGGATCCTCCCCAGCCCCCACTTATCCAGTCTGGTGGAGATCCGCCAGTGGCGACTAGCCTGAAACCTCCGCCTTGCATACGCTTCACCGAGGATCACAAGCATATCAAGTAAGAGCTTGGGGGGGTCGACTGTGCCGCAAGTTATCGGCACACGCTGATGCGTGGCTCTGCACATATTTAACAAGAAAGTTTAGCACCAAAAAAAAAAATGCATGCACAACTGTGTGCCTCTGTAAGGCTTTCTTACTCACATCTTATGCCATCGGGGCCTGTGATATTCATCGGAAACCTCATTCTGCCTTATGACTAGGGGCAGAGAATAATACATAAATATTTTCCTTGTTATTGAACGTGGGCAGTAACGACCCTGTTTTCTTTGGGAACCACAAAATCCAGTGTGCAGCGTATTACCTGGAGAAATGGACAGCTAAAGGACTGAGGGTGCTGTGTCCCACTTCACTGGCAGGCCTAACAGAGACAAGTATTATAAATCGATTATGTGAACGATGAGCCGGGCGGTTACAGCTGCATTAAAAAAAACAAACAAACAGGGACAAGAGGATTTTAATTTTTTTTTTTTAATAATTTCTAACTGAAATAGTATACCTTACATTGAGTGATCTTCCTTTTCAGTTTTTATTTTATTGCCCCCCTGGGATTTTTTCACTGTTTATTGGAATTGGAACCAGAACAAAAATGATATTTACCTGGAAAAATGAAAGGTCATTTTTTTCCCACTGATTTCTCCTGGGTTTTTTTTTTTTTTGTTCTTGTTAATAGACACTGGTGAATTCCCAGGAAAAAAAAACAAAAAAAACTGGAAACGAAGGTGGCTAACTTACATTTCATCGCTGCTGGAGTTTTCTTTCATATCCAGAACCTCAAAAACATTCTCTCTCTGCTTACATAGAAAGCAGCGACTTTAGGGGAGGTCCAGGGGCTGGAAGAAAATTCCAATCGTGAGCTTTTCTTTCCAAGTCCCCAAATACCTGCTAAAATTTAGCAACCGCCCTGCACCTCTGGACACTTGCACTTTGGATGGCAGACAGCCTCACAGCGCTTCATTCCAGTCCGCCTGGCTCGTCAGTGCTGTTCTCCTCCTGCAGACCCTCCTCCTCCCCTCTCTGCTGGCTGCTGTGACGGAGAGGTAGAGAATTGGAACGCCCATGCTCTTTGGTTTAGACTACACAGGCTAATTACAGTAATACTGTGCACCCGCTATTCAGATCATGCTTTAGGCAGACACACTAAAACTGACTGCACGGTAAGTGGAGCTTTCGTCCATAGGTCCCTTAGCATTGATAGTCGCGTCCATACATATGAGTGGGCCTGACACGTTAGCAGTGACACGTTAAATACCAGACGTCTTTATAGAAGCAATACCCTAGAGAAGTGTCATGCTCCAGCTTCCTCAGTGGTTTGGAGGAGACAGGATCAGCTTCGGTGGAAAAGTTCCCTACATCACGAGGGCTCCCTACCCCACCCCCTATAGTGAAACGTTGAAATATTGGGGGCTGAAATAATGGATGATCTCGCAAGATGCATTCCAAACCCCCCCCCCCCCCCCACTTCTGCAAAGCCTCCCCTTTCAAAGAAATATAGTACACATTGAGTATAATCAGCCATAAGTGAATCTGGTCTCAGGCCACGTCCATAAGAATTGGAGAGAATTACTGCATTTTCTTCCATTGATGTTTCATTTTTAAGGCAATAAAACATGACAGAATTCTATGGCAGCAGGCCTAGAGATGCCAAATAAAAAGATATATTTGCAAAAACATTACTTACACAAGAGTTTCACAGAATGCTCAGCCATTTGTGTATGTGATCAATTAGCCATATATTTCTAAAATAAAATGTGTATACATTTTTAAAAAAATTATCTAGAGAGAAATGTTAAAAGTCATAAAGTATACTAATGATCAAGAAATAAATTATAAATGAACAAGAGACCACTGAACCTGGTGACAGAAACTCCTCTAACCCTTTTTTTGAAAAGTGCTGATGAGGAAAATCTGATTTATCACAAATGTGTTTTTTTTCAGCTGGGTCCTTAAGGTACAAGTACTGCAGCTAAAGAGGTTCTAGCCATCCCACAAGGGAAAAAATCACCCTTACAATAGCTAAATTCAGCTGCAGAGCCTCACTAAATTTTAGGGATGTGCATTCGTTTCATTCGTTTCCTATACAAACATGTAATACGAAACGAATGAAACTAATGCACATCTAACCAGCATGTAATACGAAATGAATGAAACGAATGTACATCCCTACTAAATTTACCCACCCAAATAGCGGGCATTTCCAGGATTGGAGGGAAGAGGATGACGTTACCTCCTAGCTGCCTAGTGTTGGTTTTCAGGGGTAAGCAGATAAGGTTAACCACCTACTGTTGGTGCCAGAAAGGCAGCCCCAAACCTAGCTGGCTTAATTTTGGCCCAAAGACTTTTTTTTAATTCATAAGTAGATTGGTCGTTCTTTGATAAATAATTGCAACCTCTCAATTTACATTCTATAAAAGTGATTTGGGGTTAATCAGCACATTCGTTCTTCTCTTCCTGTACTTCAGCATTGGAGGGAAAACACCCCTCACCTTCTCAGTCAGTTGTTGGTCCTTTGGCTCCAAACCAAATGGAATCGCATTCATTTGTGGACAGAACAGTCCCCATCTACGTCTTTGGTAAACAGGAGAAAATTCAAGGGAGAACTATAATGGCATGGTGTCTAATGGATAAAATCATGTGATGATGATGATGTAAGTTTTAATTCATTGATTTATTTTTGGGGGAGGGGAATTCCAGATCTCCCGTATTCTACAGACACACAATATTTTACAATTGTTCACGAGACAATTGTTGCGTCTGTCGGTCACAGATGGCTGCGACTACTCTGCCTCACCTCTTTTTTACCTTTCTCCTCCTCCATGGGTAGATGGCTGCCTCCGATGCCGAAACCCTCGGTGTTTCCAACACAGCCTGGGCATCCCCGTCTGTCATGCTCTGTCCCGTGGCCTCCTAGGGCGCACACGCATACGCTGCCTACACTTATCTACACGTCATGGCAGAAACCTCGGGAGCGTCCCCACTGCATAACGTCAATACCTCTGGGAATTCAAGCCTCCGCTCCTAACGAATGAGTTAGCAAGGACTTTGGTTTAGCTACTCTGACTGCTTCTAAGCTGCATGCTTGGATTCCTCGCTACCCTCTGGGGTATCTCGCTCCTGAAGAAGCTCTGGGCTCCTGCTTCAATCTACCCTTTGGGGTTTCTACTGCCTAAGTCAGACAATCGCTCCTCGGGGGTCTCTCTCCTCTTTTCAGGATTATCTGCGCTCCTAGGTACTCGCTCCTCGAGGGCCTATCCCGCTCAGAGTATCCTGCACCACGGATCTCGGGTCCCACCTTCATCATCTACCAGGAGGATTCCTGCACCACTCCAGCTCTGCATTTCCACCCTCCAGGTTCGGCTTATCCCACTCTGCGGAACACTATCAACCTAGTACATCTCGCCAAATTCAAAAAGAAACTAAAGACTTGGCTCTTTAAACAAGCATACCCTGACTAGTCCCCTCCTCCATCTACCTCTTCTTCCCTCCATATCAACTGAGTCTGTATAAAGTCGTACTGTTTACTGTATAAAATGTTATTGTTTTTATCCTGTTTTTTTATCCTGTTCCATTATTGTTACATAATGTATTATCATCATGTATTATATATTCCATATGCCTTGTTGCTCATTTTCCAGCCCCTTTGGCCTCTTTGTCCGTTCCTTCTCCCATCCCCTTACCTGTTTTTTTGTAATTTCCACCTGCTTTTAGTTTTTATGTAAACCAGTATGATGTTCCCCACTAATGTCGGTATAAAATCTTTAAATAAATAAATAAATAAATCTGAGACTGTCTGAGCTTATTGGCACATTGCTGGACTTCTGTGCCATCCGTTCCTGTGCAAGTATCATCTGTCTACAGCAGTACAATAAAGCTTTCCCTCTCAAGTGTCTGCTCTCTGAGTCTAGCCTATCGCTGTGGTTCCCCACGGGGAAGGAGTCATCACCACTGCGACTAAGAGTCCACACCATGCCACAAACCCAACACCAATGGTGAACAGTTTTGAATTTTCTTGAACTAGTGATCCAACAATAGCCCCTTTTCTGTGGTGAATTCCTTTTATTAGGTTCCATATGGTGGATATCAAATGTCTCTAAAAGTCAAGCGAAGTTTGTTCACATTTTGATTTTATTAGCTAAGTCTTGCATTCTCTATTGCTGGATAAAACCAATGTTTGAGTAATTTCTGTAGGAAGAAGAAAGTGCGTGATTTCCCATAATGTAACATTCTTTTTGCACCTTTTTTGGGTACATTTTGCATTCAGACTTTCAATTTGCATGCACTCCTTTGATGTGGTTTCAAAAACTGGCATTTGTGGTGAATCCGCCATGTGATTCACCACTAATGCCAATAAAGAAGGAAAGCCATATTTGGAAACAGTATAGCACTGGGATGGGAAAATTGCCTGTTCACATTATGTACCCCGCCACTAGCACAATAATAGCTACAGAAATGCTTCTGCATACAGAGTAAGCCCACATCCACTGTATTACTATTAATCTACTGTTTACACGTGACCAGGGATCTTAGAATGATGTCCTTCAGCTTGAGGGTGGGCACTGTGGGAGGAAGCACCTAGGTTTCTAATCTCTTTCTTGAGCTGGGTATTGTCCTAGTGATCTTCTCTGAAACTCTTTTAAAATAAACAGGTAAAATGATTTTTTTAAAAAGCTAGTTCCAGGGGGCTGACATCTTGTTTTATTCCTTGTGCATAGCACGTCACTTCTATTGCACATCAGTGGACCTTAGCTGGAATCAGTCTTCCAACCTTTTACAAACATCTCTTTATTTTCTTTCTTTAATTACATTTATAGTAACATAATTGATGTTGGCTGGTAAGGACCAAATTGTCCACCCAGGCTGTCCATTTGTTTCCATCTATCCTACTCTAGATAAGGATATAGACCAGCCTTCAACAGTGCAAGCTTGATCAGCTTCAGGACATTGCTCCTTATCCAAGTTGGTTTTCCTGTGCCCACGCTTTAGTTCACTACCATTCTGGGTAATTGAGTAAACAAGTTACTATAGCTAACGAAAACACCCAGGAACCCTTCAATAATTTGTTTTTGCTCGTTTCAAACACAAAAATTCTGTATTTGTGTCATTTGTTCTATTTGTTTCCCATTAAGTGAATGGGGAAGAAATGTATCCTATTTGGGCTCCAAAATTGGGGGGTTTCTATTTAGTTCTTATGGAATGGCAGGAGGAATAGCCTAGTGGTTAGAGCAGTGGGCTATGAACCAGGACCAGCATTCAAGTCCTGCTGTTGCTCCTTGCGACCTCGGGCAAGTCACGTTACCCTTCATTGCCTCAGCTACAAACTTAGGGGTGGATTTTAAAAGGGTTACGTGTGTAACACTTAAACCCATGAATGCCAAGCCTATTTTGCATAGGCTTGGCAGCACACGCAAGCCCCGGGACACGCGTAAGGCCCGGGGCTTTGTTGGGGGCATGGCTGAGGCCTCTGGACCGGCGGGCCACTGGTGCTCGCCAGTTACGCTTGCCTCGAGCAGGCATAACTTTTGCGATAAAGGTGGTGGGGGGGGGGGGGGGGGTTAGATAGGGCTGGGGGGGGTGGGTTAGGGAGGGGAAGGTGGGGGGAGGTGGAAGGAAAGTTCCTTCCAAGGCCGCTCCGATTTCAGAGCAGCCTTGGAGGGAACGGGCAGCGCGCGCAGGGCTCGGCGCGCGCAAGTTGCACAAATGTGCACCCCCTTGCGCGCTCCGACCCCGGATTTTAAAAGATACGCGCGGCTACACGCGTATCTATTGAAATCCGGCGTACTTTTGTTTGCGCCTGGTACGTGAACAAAAGTACGCGCTCACGCTTTTATTTAAAATGTACCCCTTAGATTGTAAGCCCTCTGGGGATAGGGAAATACCTACCGTACCTGAATGTAAATCAGATCGAATGTTGGTATATATAAAAAAAAAAATTGCAGGTAGATATCATAAGAAAGAGGAAGAGCACTGCAAGACACTGAGACGGTCCAAGTGGCATGAATAGCACAAGGCATCATGACACAGGATTAGAGATATGCCACACTGGGTCAGGTTAAGGTCCTTCAAGGCAAGCAGCCTGTCTCTGGCAATGGCCATTGGCCAGTCTAGGTTACAAGTAGCCATCATTCTGCCGGCTACCATAAAGTCCCTTTAACAGACTGAAATGAGCAGGCGAAAAGGGGGAAATCATGGGGGGAGGGAGGGTTTAGAAGAGCTAAGTAAAAATCGAACTCCATGCAAATTTGCAAGGCTGGGGCCGGTGCTAGCTTTTTTGGCTGCCCTGTGAGAACAATTACTGTGCTGCCCCCCCCCTCCAACCTGTCTCTATCCTGCACCCACCCAAAAAAGCCCAGCTCCCTCCAGCGACACAAACTCTAAAAACTGACCCCTCTCCTAACCCCTGGATCGTCACCCCTGCCCCAGAATCCATGGCCAGTGCAATGTATTAGGTGCACAACACCCCTCCTCTGCCAACCACCCCCAGCCCGCTACACACACACACAGTTATGCATTTATAAGAGTTGTGCATTTCTAACAACATTTTACTTGAAAAATATCAAAGTGCAGTATTCTGAGGTAAAAATATCACTTACATTATGTTTACATGCGCTGCTGTGATGCCAACCAGACATCCCTGCAAGAAAAGACTCTTAGAAGCCATGTGGTATTAGGCCTATTGTGATGTGTGTTGGGTGGTGGGCTTCACCCTCCTAAAGCCCTAAAACTCTAATACATCCTCTTAGGAGAATACTTCACCTCAGTCACACATTCAGATCATAGACAGAACCTCACCAAATACAGAATAAAGCAACCATAAAGTAGAAATGCAAACATGCAGACAAAACCTGAACCGGAAACCGCGAGAAACTAAACTGTCTATGCCGTGCAACAAAGAAAAAACAGAACCATCACCATTCATCAAACAATAAAATCAAGAAATACAATACGTACATAATTATAACAGTAAAAACAAATTAATAATCTTTCAAAAACAGCTGACAAAAACATTTCAAATAATTAAAAACTCACAGTCAATATTTTTGGTGTCCCAAATGCAAATAAAATATTTCAAAAACGCAGACATATCAAATAACACCCAAAAAAATAAAACTGAAAAGGATTTTAAAAAATTCACATTCTCCATAAATGGGAACATTTAATTTCAAGTCACTCTGAGATTGTCATGGGTGTGCACACCTCTGCAATTTCATGGTTTGCCCTAATACAAGGTTACAGTTTGATTTCACCCTTTCCTAATGTCACAGAGGTAAGCAGAGCCACTGAAGGCATTCACCAACATTGATGATATTCCCACAGTAGCAGGTAGAATTTGACCGCTGCATCTGCCATTTCATCAAAGCCCACAAATATTCAACGGCTCTGAACCTGAACTTGAAAGGGCTTTGATGAGGTTGCGTGGAATCAAGCAGAGCATGAGATGATGTGAGAAAAGCAACAGAATCAGTCCTAGACATAGCCCATGGTTAGAGCAATGGTTATAAACCAACAAAGCCAGGGTTCAAATCCCATTGTTGGTCCTTGTGATACGGGTAAGTCACTTTACCTCCGTCCATGAGGGGGACGGGAAATACCAATAGTATCTCTATAAGCAGCTGAAAGGCAGAATTTACTATTCTTTCAACTGTAATATTTTTCTTGTATTGAATATCATAACCCTGTCCCCATATTTGCCTTCTCCATTGATGGGTGCGAGGGGCACTAATGGCGAACTTTCGCCAATAGAATGTCAGATATTTGCAGGTAATTCACTGAATAACTCTTCTTTTAAAGTCATTCGAGTGAACAGTTTTTGGCTTTCACCGGGTTTATAAAAATGGTATAAACAAAGAAATACAAAGGAAACAATAATTACTGTAGTTTTTCTAGGGGCCTTATTACAGGATTGCATAAACAAGGAAGCGCATGGAAAATAATAATTAAAGTCAACTGCAATGCAAATGCGTTCATGACTTTTTTTTTTTTTTTAATACTTTCTTAATCCTCAACATAAATCTTCCCTCTCTGCAGTGCATTAGTAAAACGAATTATTGCGTTATGACATGAAACAACCTTTAAACTGACTTTCATGAGATAAAATACTTTGGGCCTGATTTATCTTGGAATTGCTTTGCATTACGGAGCTTTGGAGCTAGAAAGCCCTTAAGAACTCAGAGCCTTTATTTAGTTCTTATCTCACAAATCACATCTTTTTTTTTCCTTGATAAAATGACTAGAAATGTCGCAGAAGCATTCCTGAAGCTGGAGCTTGACGGATAGGTTCCTGGAGTTATGGGGTTTAGTGACCCCATGTCAGCTTTTTTTTTTTTTTTCCCAGTAAGTTCTTGGCCGTCGCTGGGAGACGGTGGCTCGAGAAGAGATCGAGGCAAGCAGCGAAGCTTCGGCCGGAGGAACACATCCCACCCAAAGCGCCGAAACATCGATCATGATGGCAGACGCCCCCCCCCCCACCCCCCCAGCCTCCCCATATGCATCTCCTGCTCCGTTTTATAGTCCCTTCCTGTCTTCCCCCCCCCTCCCAGAGATCCTCCGCACTTGTCCCGTGTTTCATGAATTCTGATAGTGTCCTCGTCTCCGCCACCTCCGCGGAGAGGCTGTTCCGTGCATCCCAGCGCCCTTTCTGCAGTAAGACGGGCTGCGGTCACTGAAGGTTAAAAAAAAAAAAAAGGTGAGGTGGCTAGCGAGACATTAAGCCAACGTATTAGTGAGGAAAAAAAAAAGATCCAGCTATACTGCGGAGGCTTTTAAGCTGCGGTCATGGCTGATCATCCAGAACAATTCCACTACCCGTCCTCCACCGTTCTACATCATCGCATACCATGCCACTCCCTCCTCCTCCGGCGCCCCACTCCCACGGGCGCAGATCAGAGAGAAAGCACAGAGAACCTCTTGACTTTCCCCCCCCCCCTTCCCAATTTATCCCTCTCCCTTCCTCTGTGATTTCTAGCCCTGTGGCCTAGGACAGTCCGCAGCCCCATCTTGCCCGCTCCGCACTCCCTCTTCTCCTCTCCCAAGCCCTGGGGCTTGTGGCTCCCTTCCTTTCCCTGTGGCCTGTGTGTTCTTCTGGCCCCCCCCCCCCCCCCGTTCTCCCCCTATCGCCACTGCAGCTGCTCTGCCCACAAGCCCTGATGGTCAGGGCCACGTGAAGCAAGAATGAGACACAGGCCTTACTGGAAATGCTCCCCCTGCACAGCCACAAGGGGAATCCCACTTGGTGCAGATTCTCTGGTTTGGATGACAGGATGTGTCCGGCAATGACTTTGATGGCCATAATAACCCTTCTTCTGAAGGACCCTTCCTTCCCCCAGTGATCTACCACATACTACCCCCTCCAGGCCTGCCATACAAGACAAAATGCAAAGTGGCAATGCTGGGCTGGCCTTGGCTGTGACTGTGAATGATCTAGGATGGCAGAGCAGACTCCTGGCAACGGTGCAGTGTCATAAAATTATCAGTTCTTTACCAATTTGGGACACGCCCCGTTACTGCTCTAGCACGCGATATCGCCGATATGGGTGTGAGGTTGCACCCGGCCCCTATGCTGGGTCCTTTTAAAGGTTCAGGGGGATGCGGGAGGGGGTCAGGGTGGGAGGCTGGCCCAGGACCCTATTTTTGTGTTAACTTTCGGAGGGGGGATTTCTGTCACTTGGGGGCGGGTGAGAGTGGGGGATATGGCAGAGGGGGTAGGGCCACATTTTCTCTTTTAGCCTTGAAGAAGTGGGAAGGGGCTGTTGCCGCCTGGTTCTTTATTTTTTTAATAACATTTTGGGGGAGTTGGGGCCGTCTCGACTGATGGCCCCAGGTTGAGACAGGGGGTCAGCACTGACCCCCCGCTCTACCTCCCTGTTTGCATGCGACTTTTTTTGGGGGGGGGGGTTCAGTAGCCCTTCAAGATGATGGCGGTCCTGTGAGGTTGGGGCTGCCATCATGTTAAAGGCCGAAGGCCGCTCACCGCGTTCTTCTGTCCTGCGGTGTTTGGCTGTGAGACAAAAGAACACTCTGTAGAGCCGCAATATTTTTTCGGGGGAGGGGCCCCGCTATCACGGCGACCCCCCCTGCAACAGTGGGAACCCTCCCGCAAAAAAACATCGTGGCTTAGTGCATCCAGGGGGCAAATTTGCAGATGACACAAAATGTTTTCAAATCACGCACACTTCAGCCCTAATTTTCCAGCCGATACAGTACAGTGCACTCTGACGGAGCGCACTGTTAGCTGGCATTTGGACGCGCGTTTTCGACGCGCTAGCTTTACCCCTTATTCAGTAAGGGGTCCAAAACGCGCGTCCCACCCCCCCCCCTCCCCAAACCTAATAGTGCCCGCAACATGCAAATGCATGTTGATGGCCCTATTATTTACCGCCTACCCAAAGGTAGGCGCTAATTTCTATGGGCACCGGGAAAGTGCACAGAAAATCAGTAAAAATTGCTTTTCTGTGCACCCTCCGACTTAATATCATGGCGATATTAAGTCGGAGGTCCCGAAAGTTTAAAAAAGTAAAAAAAAAATTAAATAATAATAATTTGAAATAGGCCCGTGGTTCGCGGGTTGAAAACCGGACGCTCAATTTTGCCGGCGTCCGGTTTCCGAACCCATGGCTGTCAGCGAGCTCGAGAACCGACACCGGCAAAATTGAGCGTCGGCTGTCAAACCTGCTGATAGCCGCCGCCCCTGTCCGAAAAGAGGCGCTAGGGACACTAGCATGTCCCTAGCGAAACCTTTGCCCTCACTATGTCATACGGGCGACGTCGGCCCGTATGACATAGTGAGGGCAAAGGTAGCGCTGGTGCCATTTTGAATATTGGCAATAAGGCCCGCGTGCAGGAGGTCACTTCTGGACCCCCGCTGGACTTTTGGCAAGTCTTGTGGGGGTCAGGAGGCTCCCCCAAGCTGGCCAAAAGTCCCTGGGGGTCCAGCGGGGGTCCGGGAGCGATCTCCTGCACTCGTGACGTCGGGTGCCAGGAACCAAAATGGCGCCGGCGCTACCTTTGCCCTGTCACATGGTAAGGGCAAAGGGCCACCGGCACCATTTCTATTAACGCAGCCGTGGCCTGAGAGGGAGATCGTGCCGGGACCCCCCCACTGGACCCCAGGTAATTTAAAACATTTTGGGGGGGTTCAGGAGGGTGGGGGATTTGTTTTAAAGGGTCAGGTGGGTTTTAGGGTTGTTTTGGTGTGCCGGTTTTCCCCCCCTCCCCCGATTTACGATTTTTTAACCAAAAAAACCATGACGATCAGATTTCCCCCCCCCCTCAGCCAAAATCGATCGTTAAGACGATCGATCACACGATTCACATCCCTAGTATTTATTATACAGCTCGGTGGTACTGCCCAGGAGGGGCAGCAATGAGGTAACCCAGTAGATGTAGTCCAGTGGTCCTCAGCAGAGGAGACCAGTCCCACACTCGAGTAGATGGTAGGCAGCACAGGGTAGTAGAGGATAGTTCCGGGTGCAGACTCCGAGCGCTGAAGCTGAAGGTGAGACAGACTGACAGGGTTAGTACTCACTGAAGTAGATAGCTGTATTGATGAAGATCCTGGCAGGCAGAAATAGATCAGCAATAGGCACCAGAGTAGGGAGAGCAGGCCCTCGAGGAGTGAGTACCTGGTATCCCAGATAGGTACATATAAGAGAGCATAAGGGCCCCCGAGGAGTGGTTACCCAAGTTAGCGATGAATTACCCCGAAGGGCAGAGAGAGAGCTTCCTGCGGCAGCTAGGAAGCGGCAGAGCAGCTTAGACTGGAGCCAGTCCAATCCAATCCCATCCAATCCTTGCTAACTCAGTTTGTTAGCAAATGAAGGGCAGGCTAAATATCAGGATGTGATGATGTCACTCAGAGGAGACGCCCCCGAGGTTCCCGCCATGACGTGGATAAAGACGTGGGTGGCGTGCGCACACGCATCCTAGGAGGCCCTCAGGAGAATCATGATGAACACCGTCGCCGTAGCCATTCCGGGGACTCTGGAGAGAGTGGCAAGAAGACACGGCAGTAGCCATCTTCCCAAGGCTTGAGGAGAGAGAAGGAAGAAAGGTGAGGCACAGAGGTTGAAGCCATCTGAGACCAACGGACGCAGCAGCATTAGAGTTAGGGCATCCCAACAGATAGATTCCAATAATAAGAAAAGTAGTCCAAGTGCCTATAATTAAAGACTCACCTGAGCTAAAAGATTCCAATTTATCCCTATCAATTAGAAAGCAGAATGTTATTACTAACAAAAAACACACTTTGAAATGTATGTATGCTTCTTCCAGAAGTCTAAGAAGTAAGCTGGGAGAGTTAGAATGTATAGCAGTGAATGATGACATAGACTTAATTGGCATCTCAGAGACATGGTGGAAAGAGGATAACCAATGGGTTAGTGCTATACAAGGGTACAAATTATATCACAATGATAGAAAGCAGCAACTTCATGGCAGGATAGTGCTTTATGTCTGGGATGATAAAGAGTCCAACAGGATAAAGATCCAGCAAGAGACTAAATGCACAATCAAATCTTTATGGATAGAAATCCCTTGTGTGTCAGGGAAGAGTATAGTGATAGGAGTATACTACCGTCCACCTGGCCAAAATGTTGAGACAGACAATGAAATGCTAAGAGAAATTAGGGAAGCTAATCAAACTGGAAGTGCACTAATAATGGGAGATTTAAATTACCCACAGGAACAATGGTGCAGGAAAAAGTTCTCACTTCCACAAAGTAGATGAAAAAATTGTATTTATTCAAAAATCACGAAATAGCAAAAGTTCATTATGGCAACTCCACCAGTGATAACACAAAATCTCTTGAAGTCCCCCGACACGGTCCCGTGTTTCGCACTTGCTGCATCGGGAGGGACCACTATGCAGTAACAGTCTACAATATAACATAGTAACAAGGTGAGTAAATAGTGGAAACAAAAGACTACGGTGAAAACATTACACAGACTATCACATACCTTTAAAGTTAGTGTCCGGAGCGCAAGCGCCCTCAAGCTTGACAGCCATTTAAAACACAAAAAAAGGCGCGAAGGATAACTTCTCGCGGGATGTGACTGCTGGTGGAGCTATTCTCTCA
Source organism: Rhinatrema bivittatum (assembly GCF_901001135.1). Lineage (NCBI taxonomy): Eukaryota > Metazoa > Chordata > Amphibia > Gymnophiona > Rhinatrematidae > Rhinatrema > Rhinatrema bivittatum. Next base: position 26,069,872 of record NC_042619.1, read on the forward strand.
ATAGAACAGGTGCCATTCTATGTCTTTATTAAGTCCTTTGGGAAAGACAGGATCGAGGGTGAAAATCCATCGCTGCTCCCTCCGACCCAGTATGCCAGGGAAGTCCTCTCCCCGAACAGGGCACTGGACAACTTCTAGCACTAGAAAAGAGAGCAGAGATGGAATGGCCGGATTGTAACCAATGAGTGACCAGGGGTTCATCCACTCTGAGGGACCTAATGTTCGAACAATGTTCGATCATGCGTGTCTTAATCATGCGGGAGGTTTTTCCAACGTAAAGGAGGGCACAGGGGCATTTAATGACATAAATGACCCCTCTTGTGGTACAGTCGGATAAGGAAAAAAGTTTAAACACCCGTCCAGTCATAGGGTGCAGAAATTCTGACAAAGTCTCAGTATGACTGCACATTGTGCAGCGCCCACAGGGTCTGTGCAGCCCATACGCACTAGGCCGATCAGCTGAACAAGAGGCAGCCGTATGAACCAGCCGATCCCGTAAGTTTCTCCCTCTCTTGAAAGTAAAACGCAGGGGACCTTGAAATAATCTGTGAGTGAAAGGGCGGACCAGTGACGCCGTATCATCTTCACTAACGTTGTCCCGTGCCCTGTTCGGGGAGGGGACTTCCCTGGCATACTGGGTCGGAGGGAGCAGCGATGGATTTTCACCCTCGATACTGTCTTTCCCAAAGGACTTAATAAAGACATAGAATGGCACCTGTTCTATTGAGAGAATAGCTCCGCCAGCAGTCACATCCCGTGAGAAGTTACCCTTCGCGCCTTTTTTTGTGTTTTAAATGGCTGTCAAGCTTGAGGGCGCTTGCGCTCCGGACACTAACTTTAAAGGTATGTGATAGTCTGTGTAATGTTTTCACCGTAGTCTTTTGTTTCCACTATTTACTCACCTTGTGTTGTGATCCTGCCCGCAAGGAGCATGGGCAGGCTCTTACCTTCTCACAGCCAGTCGGGCTGCTGACGCTGCTGCTTGCTTTCTCCTTTCTCCCTGAATCAGCTGGGGCTGTCCCCGCAGCTGTTCCCATGCGGTCGGCTCCTCTGTTCCTGCCTTCTCCCGACGTGCTGCTGCGATCCCGGGCCCTTCAGTCAGCAGGCCTTCTCTGCTGGTGCCTGCTACAGCCTGGGTCCTTGCCTGGCTGGGAAGCCGTCCCTGCCAGTGCCTGCAGCCTGCTACAGCTCTCTACTCTGCCTGCAGTCTTACCTCTCCTCCTGGGGCTGTCTTCACGGCATGGAGCCGTTCCTGCAGTCAGCCCTTCTCCTGCTTCAGTCCTTGCAGCTCTCTGTTCTCTCTGCGGTGCCTGCAGCCAGCCTTACCTCTCTCTGCTTCTTCCTGCTTCTGTCCTTGCAGCTGGGAGCTGCTCCACTGACCTGCCTTCACCCAGCTCCAGCCCAGGGCTGCTCCACTGCTTCCCTGGCCTTCCACGTGCTGAGGCTGACGCCACCAGCTTCCAGCTCTTCTCTCCAGCTCCCTAGGGCGCGCACGCCTCTCTGCTCCTCTTCAAGGGCCAGCCAGGTGTGGCCCCCTGCTGACCCTCCCTGGGCGTTGTCCACCTCAGCCCTACTAAAGGGCTCAGCTTTCAGTCTGGCTTTGCCTTCGCAAGGAGTTGGTCACTCCTGAGATCCTTCGCTCCAGGAAGTCGTCCGTGTTCCAGCCTTCTGCAAGGTCCTATGTTTCTTGTTCTCTGTCGGAGCTCCTCGTCCAGTCCTGATGTCTGCCTGCTGTTCCAGTCCCAAGGTCTGTCTCTTGATCCAGTACCTGTGTTCCAGTCCTGATTATCAGCTGTTCCTGATGTCCATGTTCCTGCCCTGAGGTGTGTCTCCTGTTCCAGTATTCGTGTTCCAGTCCTGATGTTCCTGCTGTTCCAGATGTCCTTGTTCCAGCCCTGAGGTCTGTCTTATCCTTGTTCCTGATCCTGATGCTTCAACCTGCCTTTGGCTGCCAGTGCGCAGCAAACCCTGCCTTGAGCTGCCAGGAGTGCAGCAATCCTGCTTTGGCTGCTGCTGTGTGCAGCAACCAGCTTCTTCCCTGTTACCTAGATGTCGGTGCCAGATCCAGTTCCTGATCCAGTCCATATGTTCTGCCCTTCGTCTTGTCTGGCTCCTGAGCCTTCTGGCCTGTTGGGCCCTGGAGTGGCCAACAGGTGGGATTCGTCCCTGTGCTCTGGAGCTTCCGTTCCTGCCAGCCGACGGGGCTTCGGATGTCAGTATCCCAGCATCGGAGTTCGATTCGCCTGGATCTCTCCTGCATTCTCCGTTCCCAGCGTGGTCCACGACCGGCCTTCCTGGGCTGTGTAGGGCGCATATGAGACAGGGTGGTCCGCGACTCAGTCCCGTGGGTGGTCTGAGTAGGGCACCCTGAGGGACAATGCCCATGTCTTCCTTCAACCCTTATTCCTGAGTCTACATCTGCACCTTCAGTACCTCGCTTCTGAATCTACCTCTGCATCCTGCACCTCGTTCCTGAGTCCACGTCTGTTCCTGAGTCCACGTCTATGCATCCAGTACCTCGTCCTGAGTCCACGTCTGTGCCTAAGTCCACGCCTATGCATCCTGCACCTCGTTCCTGAGTCCACGTCTAAGCCTGAGTCTACGTTGTTCCTGAGTCTCGTCTGAATCAATGTTCCAGTCTTCGCTGCCCTGGCCTCCATCCGGCCTGCCGCTTCGTGCCGTACCCTGCGGCAGGTCCGAAAGGGCTGGGAACGGTCGGAGGACTGTTCACAAGACCAACATTGCGTTGTTGGGTCTTCCGAAGCGTGCAGGTCCGGAGGAGGGCCTGTCTTCCAGTCTTCACTCCAGCCCTGCTCCCGTCCAGCCCATGCTCGGGCATGCCACGCCTCCCGCGGCACCTCTTCAGACCTCTCTGGCGTCGAGCCGCGGCCCAAGGGCACACACATCTCCCAGGAGTGGGATCGCTCTCCTAGCGCTCCACAACACCTTGTTACTATGTTATATTGTAGACTGTTACTGCATAGTGGTCCCTCCCGATGCAGCAAGTGCGAAACACGGGACCGTGTCGGGGGACTTCAAGAGATTTTGTGTTATCACTGATGGAGTTGCCATAATGAACTTTTGCTATTTCGTGATTTTTGAATAAATACAATTTTTTCATCTACTTTGTGGAAGTGAGAACCTTTTTCCTGCCACCATTGTTCCTGTGGATTTGTTATGGCATGGTTATCGCTTCTTTAGATTTCAAATTACCCCAATATTGACTGGGTAAATATACAATCAGGACATGCTAGAGAGATAAAGTTCCTGGATGGAATAAATGACAGTTTTATTGAGCAATTAGTTCAGGACTCGATGAGAGAGGGAGAGCAATTTTAGATCTAATTCTCAGTGGAGCACAGGATTTGGTGAGAGAGGGTAACAGTGGGTGGGGCCTCTTGGCAATAGTGATCATAATATGATCAAATTTGAAATAATGACTGGTAAGGGGGACAATAATTAAATCCACGGCTCTAGCACTAAACTTTCAAAAGGAAACTTTGATAAAATGAGAAAAATATTTAAAAAAATCTGAAGGTGCGCTATAAAGTTTAAGAGTGTACAATAGGCATGGACATTGTTAAAAAAATACCATCTTAGAAGTACAGTCAAGATGTATTCCACGCATTAAGAAAGATGGAAGGAAGGTCAAATGATTGCCAGCATGGCTAAAAAGTGAGGTGAATGAAAGAGGCTATTTTAGCCAAAGATCTTCGTTCAAAATTTGGAAAGAAGGATCCATAGGAAGAAAATATGATAAAGAATAAGCATTGGCAAGTAAATGTAAGGCAAAGAGAGAATTTGAAAAAAAGTTGGCCATAGAGGCACAAACTCATAATAAAAAACATCTTAAAAATATATCCAAAGCAGAAAGCCTGCGAGGGAGTCAATTGGACTGTTAAATGATCAAGGGGTTAAAAAGGGCATGTAGGGAAGATAAGGCCATCATGGAAGTACTAAACAAATTCTTTTGCTTCGGTGTTTACTGAAGAGGATGATGGGGAGATACCCATTCAGGAGCCAATTTTTGAAAGGTAAACTGAACCAAATTACGGTGAACCTGGAAGATATGGTAGCCCAGACTGACAAACTGAAGACAAACTGGACCAGATGGTATACACCCCAGGGTTCTGAACGAACTAAAAAATGAAATTTCAAAGCTATTTCAGTTGGTTTGTAAGCTCTCATTAAAATCTTTCGTTGTATCTGAAGACTGGAAGTTGGTCAATCTAACCCCGAATATTTAAAAAGGGCTCCAGGAGTGATTCTGAGAAACTATAGACTGGTGAACCTGACTTCAGTGCTGGGAAAATTGTGGAAAGTGTTATAAAAAAATAAAATCAGAAAACATTTAGATAGACCATTGGTTTAATGGAACACAGCCAACATGGATTTACCCAGAGAAGGAAGTCTTGCCTCACAAATCTACATTTTTTTTGAAGGGATGAATAAACTTGTGAACAAAGGTGAACCAGTAGATGTTGTGTATTTGGATTTCAGAAGCCGTTGACAAAGTCTCTCATGAGAGGCTTCTAAGAAAACTAAAAAGTCATGGGATAGGAGGCGATGTCCTTTGTAGATTGCAAACTGGTTAAAAAGACAGGGAAAGAGAGTAGGATTAAATGGTCAGTTTTCACAGTGGAAAAAGGTAAACAGTGGAGTTCCTCAGGATCTGTACTTGGAGCGATGCTTTTAATATATTTATAAATGATCTGGAAGGGTATGACCAGTGAGGTGATCAAATTTGTGAACCAACACAAATTATGCAGAATAGTTCAATCTCACGTGGATTGTGATAAATTGCAAGATAAGAACATAAGAACGTGCCATACTGGGTCAGACCAAGGGTACATCAAACCCAGCAATCCTGTTTCCAACAGTGGCCAATCCAGGCCATAAGAACCTGGCAAGTAACCAAACATAAATAGATCTAAGCTACTATTTCTTATTAATTAATAGCAGTTTATGGATTTTTCCTCTAGGAACTTATCCAAACCTTTTTTAAACCCATTTACAATAACTGCCAAACCACATCCTCTGGCAATGAATTCCAGAGCTGAGTGAAAAAGAATTTTCTTCGATTTGTTTTAAATGAGCTTCTTGCCTACTTCATGGAGTCCCCTAGTTCTTCTGTTATCTGAGAAAGAATGTTGGGAATTATTAGAATGTTGGGAATTTTTAGAAAGGGAATCATACCTATAAGGGAGCCCGGACCGACGTGCCGCAAATGCGCAGTAGAGAGCAGCTCTACTGCGCATGCGAGCACGTTGGCCAGAGCAGAGCGTGCCCCCCCCCCCAAAAAAAAATGACGCCTGCTCCTTAGGAGCAGGAGCGGCGGGGTGGCGGCAGGAGCGACGAGTGGGAGGAGCAGGAGCGGCAACGGCGACAAGCAGGAGCGCGCGCGCGCGCGCGAGGGAGGGAGGGAGGAGTAGTAGCGGCGACGCGCGCGCGCGAGGGAGGGAGAGAGGGAGGAGCAGTAGGCGGCGGCGACGCGCCTTGCGGCGCGAGGAGGGACAACCCCCCTGTCTGCCGGTTGTGACTCAGCTGAAAGGAGAGGGAGGAGGAGAGAGTGAGGAGAGTTTGAGAAGAGGGGAGGGGGAGGGAGGACGGAGAGTGAGGGGGAGGAGGAGAGGAGAGGAAAATAGAGGGGGAGGTGGGAGGGAGAATAGAGTGAGGTGGAGAGATGAGAGGGCGACTTAGAGTTGGGAGGTGAGAGGGAGGAGAGAGTGAGGTGGGTGGAGGTTGAGAGAGGGAGGAGGAGCGGGAGAGAGGTGGGTGGGGAGGTGAGAGGGAGGAGAGCGTGAGGTGGGGGGAGGGAGGGAGGGAGGAGAGAGTGAGGTGAGGGGAGGAGAGGGAGAATAGAGGGGGGAGGTGAGAGGAAGGGGGGGAGGAGAGAGTGAGGTGGGGGGAGGGAGGAGGGGGGAGGAAGTGGGAAGGAAATAGACCGAAAATTTTTTTTTAAATGAAGCCCGTTGTTACGGGCTTAACGGCTAGTAGTGAATAAAACAGAAAATGTCATAATGCCTCTGTATCGCTGCATGGTGAGACCGCACCTTGAATACTGTGTGCAATTCTGGTCGCCGCATCTCAAAAAAGATATAATTGCGATGGAGAAGGTACAGAGAAGGGCTACCAAAATGATAAGGGGAATGGAACAACTCCCCTATGAGAAAAGACTAAAGAGGTTAGGACTGTTCAGCTTGGAGAAGAGACGGCTGAGGGGGGGGATAGATAGAGATGTTTTAAAATCATGAGAGGTGTAGAACGGGTAAATGTGAATCGGTTACTCTTTCGGATAATAGACTAGGGGCACTCCATGAAGTTAGCATGTGGCACATTTAAAACTAATTGGAGAAAGTTTATTTTTCACTTAATGCACAATTAAACTCTGGAATTTGTTGCCAGGGGACGTGGTTAATGCCAGTTAGTGTGGCTGGGTTTAAAAAAGGATTGGATAAGTTCTTGGAGGAGAAGTCCATTACCTGCTATTAATTAAGTTGACTTAGAAAATAGCCACTGCTATTACTAGCAACAGTAACTTGGAATAGACTTAGTTTTGGGGTACTTGCCAGGTTCTTATGGCCTGGATTGGCCACTGTTGGAGACAGGATGCTGGGCTTGATTGACCCTTGGTCTGACCCTGTATGGCCTAGTTTATATTCTCATGTTCAGTTATAAGCTACCTCATCTAACTAAAATAAATATGAAAATTTTCCCGCATCCATGTAACTGCTATGCAAATGAGCACGTCTGTTCTTCAACCTCTGAAACATTTGCCATCCCTGTGTTGCCATGATTGGCGGATGAGCTCCATGCCTGTGCTGTCATGATCGACAGCAGGAGGGAGGGGAGCAGTCCTGGTTGCTGCAGTGGAGGAGAGGCCATAGTGTGCCAGCAGGCCCTCAGCCTCCACTGGCAGAGGAGAGGCACAGGCCTGAAGCAGACATCAGTGAGCCTGACACTCGTAGCGAGCTGGGAGTGCCATCAGGGACCCCCACTCCCCGCTTGCAGAGATCAGACACCTGCTGCGGCACCTGAGCAAGACCTCCATAATCTGGGGGAAACTGCGCCTGATAACAAACTCCGCAGCTCCCCCGAAGATACCCCACAGACCTCCAGCCTTGCCGAATGCCCCAGAAACGAAACTGTGGGGCCAGCAGCAGAGATCAAATTCTCAGAAGGGTAAGTTCTGATTTTTCCCTTCCTCTTCATCATTTTAGAGAGCAAGAAAAGACTTTTGATCACAAATAACTTACCTCGGCCAGCCAAGCTCTGACGGTGAACTCGTCGGCCATGTTGAACCTCCCCCGGCATCTCCCATTGTATTCGATGCTTCCTTTTCACATAACCCAACAATGCTAGAAAAAGAACTCATGCCTCAGTGGTCTATGGCATCTGCTTTCCCAGAGAATATAGAATTCGACATGAATATAATTATGAGGGCAATGACCTAGAAGCAAGACGCTCCTCGTTTCTTCCTCAGGTGTCAACTGCATAGTTGATCTGAAGAACTGAGATGTAGCGCCCAGGGATGGGAATTATTCTGTTCAGTGTTTTTGCAGGTTAGCACTGCTACAATGAATTGCTTTTTTTTTTAACTTTGCGCTTTCAATCTTATCCTTGGTTCTAAGACACGACGGGAGCCATTTTCCCAAGAGCCGCCTGGTTGCAAAGTCCGGAGATGCTTTCACCTAGGGATTTTTGCACACCGGTTCTCAAAAGGAGAGTACTTTCCCTTTGAAAACTGCTTTTTCTTTGCAGCTGCTTTTTCTTTGGAATTCATTTTTCCCCTCCCCTTCCAAATAATGTGCGTAGTTTTGAAAATGCAAACCCCCGTGTCTTATTGCTACCCTCCACCTACCTCCGCCTCTGAGTCTGCCTATTCTTTTCTGTAGGTAAAAGTGCATGCATTGCTGAGCCCCCATGCATAGTACCTTCTATCCTCAGAAAGGGGTGTCATTTTCAGACAATAAGTGCACCCTACTAAATGAGTTTGAAGATTACCCTCCTTAATTCTAAGTTTTCCAAACCGTAAAGCCTACAGCCTCTTTCCTTCCAAATTAAGCATATTGGTTCATTACTGTTGCCAAAAGTAACAAGGTTACTCTGTGTGAATATATTAGCTCCTTCCCGAAACATCCATCCTCGGCATAATTACTGAGCAATAGTCTGACGTTGCCAGCTTTCCCACTGCCACATGGTTGCAGTGTTAAATCCTTGGCTTCATGCCGAGGCTCAGCGTTTCTCCAGGGACCTCACATTGTACATTTGCATAAACCTCACCGGGTCCAGATTTTCAGCATCCTGCATTAACACCTTGTTTCTGTGTTGTTTCTTAAATTACCAGCGCTGCTGCATAATCAGCGTTCCTGAGGGGGTTCGCATATTTGTCAGAACATCCATGCAGCCAAAAACCATATGACTCTGAGTCAACAAGGTGAGGCAAGGACTGAGAACCTCTGGTCCTCACCCCAGAGGGACAGAATTCCTGAATTAATATCCTCGCCAGCATTTTATCCTCCTTCTTGTCTTTGGGAATGAATGTAACAATTCCTCCTTTGCCTTTTAGAAAATCATTAAAAAAAAAAAAATAACATTACATGTTGCTAAAGCCAGTAAGAGAAGTGACTTCCATGTTATGAAAATTAAAACAATTTGGGCAAGCCGTCCGCGGAGTTCTATCGTGCATCCTGGAAGAATTATTCAGAGCGTCTGGCCTGAGATCAGACAGAGCTGTGGTCTTCACAAATACAAAGGGGACCCCAGAGCTGTTTCAAATGGAAAAGCTCCAGAAGGGCTGCAGACAGGCCGAGATTTAAATACGTCTAAATACGAAGCACAGGGCTGCATATGAGGTTCTGATCAAGGGGCAGCACAGTGTGGAGGAGAAAGGAATCTTCCAGTCGACTGGCGAAAGACGGCACTGAAATACCGGAGATGAAACAGAAAACAAACGGGAGAAGACTGACCCGGGAGGGGTGTGGGTGGGAGCTGAGCAAATAAGCCCAGGCATCAATTGGAGATTATAGTGCCGGGGGGGGGGGGGGGGGGGGGGGCGGTTTGACAGGTTACCTCGATGGCACAAAGCAACCCTAAAGCCTGGGCCACAGAGGAGTCGCCCCAGTTTGCCGCTCATTAAAGATGATCCTGGCGTTTACACTAGATGATGGGGGAAAGCCAACAGGGGCTCGGAAGCGCATGGCTCAGAATGACGAGCCTTTGAAGGATGCTAACAAAACAGAGAAGTTAGGGAATCCCGTTAGAGAGGTTGGCAATAATTGCTAAAGTAGCCCAGGAGCCTTTAAGGAAAGCGCAGTCAGAGCAGAAAGATTCCAAATTACCCCGACAACTGATAAGCGGGCTGTGTGTTAATACAAACAAAAAACATACCGCCAAGTGTCCTTATACGAATGCTAGAAATCTAAAAGTAAGATGGGAGAGGACTGGATGAAGAGGTAGATAGGACTGGCATCTCAGAGAGCTGGAGGAAGGAGGATAACCAACGGGGCACTGTGATACCAGGATACAAATGATATCGCAACGATAGGATGGGTCAGATTGGTGGGAGGGGTGGCGCTTTATGTGAAAGGGCATTGGGTCAAACAGGATAGAAGTTCTGCCAGCGCCATTTTGAAAACCAGAACCAATGCAGCAGGAGCAACTGGGGATTACGCCTGCTCCGTTCTGACTTCTTTTTGTGCTTGTGAGCCCACAGATAGGCAAGGTTAGGCCCAGGGAGGGTGGGAGAATATGGGAAGCTCAGGAGGTCGAGGAGTGATTCATTTTTTTATTTCAGCAGTGCTTTGGGTTTTTATCAGTGGGGTGAAGGGGGAACTCATCCCTTTCTTTTTTTTGTTTTTGTTTGTTTTTCTTTCTGTTTTTCTTACCTTTGCTGTTTGTTTTTAGTTTCACTAGAAGAAATGAACTAAAATAAACTTCAAACAAAAGTAAAAGTAAAAAGAAAAAAAATCAAAATTAAATACAAACATTTTGGTGCATACTCCTACTGTGTACTTCTAAAAGCCATTTTAGCTTATTATGCCACAATAAATAATGCTTTGCTAAGAATAAAAAAATGTGCACACTAGAAGGTCCATATTCAGAAGCTCCAAATAATCTGTGTCATGTAAATATGTTTCATGTATCATGTAAATATGTTACCTGTCGAGTTATTGCTACTTCTCTAGTTCGTTGTCCCTCTCCCACCCCTGTTCATTGTATTTTACACCTACTGTTGAGATGTAAACCAATACGATGTGCATTCTGATGTCGGTATAGAAAAGCTGTTAAATAAATAAATAAAGATGGATAACTCAGAAGTTATCCAGCTAAATGAATATTTGGGCAGTTAGCTGGCTATATTTTAGACAGCTAATAAGTTAGCAGCTGGCTACAATTTATCCAGCCAAATTACAGGTGTTCCAGGGGTGTAACTGGGAGGAGTTCAGTTAGCCATCTAAGGGGGTCATTTATCAAAATGCGATAAGGCGTTTTCGCATGCGTTAAGGGCTTATCGCATGCGAAAAGCCCTTAACGCATGCGAAAACATGTTTACCGCATGCGATCGCACCATATCGTATGGTGCGATGCAAATTCCAAAAATAGGAGGAGTTAGGGGTGGATTAGCCTGTCTGTGAAGAGCTAGTGCACAGCCATAATGCTGATGTGTGATAGCAGCTGTGAGGTAAGGTTTCATTACCATTTGTGATGTCTCCTGTAAGTCTGATTTCAGCTGAATTGACAGGTTCAGAGCCTTGGGGGGGGGGGAGGGAGGGAGAGAGAGAGAGAGAGAGAGAGAGAGAGAGAGAGAGAACATCTGGCCATAGCGTCATGGCCCATAGGTAGGTATTTGTATCCCTATGGTAGGGCCACCTAGTAACTCGAGGTGGGGATTAGGTAAGAGTGTAGGGGGTTAGGGGCCACTTTGACATTCTACGTGACACCTACGAACAGAACAGTGGTCTCTTATGAAGATTTGCTGGCCTTTGGAGTGAGGAAACTCACTCCAAGAAGAGATTTGGGCAAGGTTCTCTCAACCTAGCTTGATGGACTCTCTACCTGGGTTCTACCCTTCCCGCACCACGACGACACAATGTATATATTCGCGAGTATAAATTGAAGTGTAACCGAAATGATATACAGTCAGAGGAGTTCCTGAGGCAGCTTTGGACGTGAAATGTGGACACGTCGAACTGTACTCTGTCATCATTGGAAGGGTAGAACCTTCCATGAACTGCGCTCCGCTATCCCTGGAAGGGAAGTACTTTTGAATTCATTCACTTTTGAACTGTATTCTGTCATTATCAGAAGGGTAGAACCCTCCATGAATAGTGCTCCGCTACCCCTGGAAGGGAAGCACTTTCGAAGTATTTACTTGAAAAATGGAATGCAAAATTATTTTATTTAAATGAAAAACGCAAAAAATTGGCAAAAAACAAAAACAAAAAATTGATTTGAAATCAAGCGAATTTATGACCTATGATTAAAGATGATCCCGGCAGCGGCTTAACAAAGAGCAGAGATGCCCAAAGAGACCACAGGATGTTATGAAGGTCAATAAATCACTTGTATAAATATTGCACAGTGGTTTCGGTAACGACTTTTGGATTTTTTGAAATAATTAAGTGAAATTGATGCACAATTTACAATACCGTAGCAGTTTAGATACAACAGACCCTCCCAGGCCAACACTGCCCACCAGCCTATTTGCATCTTTTCGCATGGGTGAGACTTGGGGAAAAATGGGGAGGATAATAACAGCACTTGATTAAGCGGGATCTGAAGAGATCCCTTCTATTCTATATGGTGGTATACTGTGGGGGCCAACAACCCCAAATTGCCAAATATTAAATGTTCTTGCTGCCTTGTAGAAATGTATAGAGTTGTGTGGCCTGAGACTTGTAACCACGAGTAGATAAGTGTGCTGATTGCAGAAATGAATATACTTGTTGATTTCTTGTTGTTTAATCTATTTTCCCTACTGCTCTAGGTTAACCCCCTGCCCAGTTCGCCTCCCCTGTTGAAATGTACTTCTAAATCTTTTGTTAATATGTGAACCGGTATGATGTCCCCACTAATACCGGTATATAAAAGTTTCTAAATAAATAAAAATAAATAAATAAAATAAACTTATATAATCTAATAAGCCTGTATATATTTGTACATACTTCCAGCCTGGTTCACAGTCCCATTTGTTTCTTGGGGTGAAGGGAGGGAAATCCCACCCCACTAAAACCTTCTTTGCCAGGTGGAGGCACCAAGCACCAAGAACGCGAGGAATGACAGAGTCTGCCCTAGGGGGGCTCCTGCCCTGTCTGTTCTAGACCCAGGAATGCTCCACCAGCTAAGCGGCCAAGTCTGCTTTATACTTTCATTCAGGGGGGCACTGCGATTCATTTCGGGGTCCCCTGAATGAAACGAATTAGCCTTATTCGTTGCATTTTGCAGTTTTCTTTTAAACGAATGCACATCCCTAGTTGCTACCCTTTTGGACTTTGTGGTGCGGTGGTGCACTGTCTAGGAGTGTACTCATTTTGGATTTGTGTTCCTGCTCTATACTTCAGAAAAGACTCAACAGCAACACTGGTATGAAGAGTGGTTATATTTTGAATGCTTGGAACTGGTGCGCAGAAGAGCCCCGGAAAAGAGGCAACCCTAAGGCCGCCAAAGGCCTGAAACTTTTCCTCCCTGTGCAGGAACCCAAGGAAGTCATGAAGCCTTGTGTGGTCCGTGGCCATCCCCGTATGCCCCCATGCCTGAGAGCTGAATGGGATAAGGGCTACAACTATTAGGGATGTGAATCGTTTTTTGACGATTTAAAATATTGTCCGATATATTTTAAATCGTCAAAAACCGTTAGGGCCATGATACAATACCAATTCCCCCGATTTATCGTCAAAAAATCGTAAATCGGGGGAAGGGGAGGGCAGGAAAACTGGCACATTAAAACCCCCTAAAACCCACCCCCCGACCCTTTAAATTAAAATCCCCCCCCCTCCCGAACCCCCCCCCCCAAATGCCTTAAATTACCCTGGGGTCCCAGCGGCGGTCCGGAGCTAAATCGGGGGAAGGGGGAGGGCAGGAAAACCGGCACACTAAAACCCCCTAAAACCCACCCCTGACCCTTTAAATTAAATCCCCCACCCTCCCGAACCCCCCCAAATGCCTTAAATTACCCTGGGGTAGAGCGGCGGTCCGAAACGGCCTCCTGCTATTGAATCGCGTCGTCTTCAGCCGGCGCCATTTTGCAAAATGGCCGCCGCAAAATGGCGGCGGCCATAGACCAACACGATTCGACTGCTGGAAATCGTTCCAGACCCCCGCTGGACTTTTGGTAAGTCTTGTGGGGGTCAGGAGGCCCCCCCAAGCTGGCCAAAAGTTCCTGGGAGTCCAGCGGGGGTCCGTGAGCGATTTCCTGCCGCGAATCGTTTTCCGTACGGAAAATGGCGCCGGCAGGAGATCGACTGCAGGAGGTCGTTCAGCGGGGGTCAGGAACCCTCGCTGAACGACCTCCTGCAGTCGATCTCCTGCCGGCGCCATTATCCGAACGGAAAACGATTCACGGCAGGAAATTCAGAAAAGGTTCTCGGTCGGTGACCAAAGGTTCGAGATCAGTGGCCCGGCTAACCTGGCATAAAATCAGCGCTGGCAGAAAACAGAGGATAAATATTGTGCGTTTTACCAATGTATGATCCACGGTAGCCAAACCTTTTGGTCTAATTGGTAAAACCACCATTGTGTAGGTGATATTGAAATAATTTGTGCAATATAATGAATATAAACACAAAATCATACATTTGCATTGATACTTTTCAGGAAAATATCCTTATTGAAATTGATAAAACAAAGAATCTCAGTAATAACCAACTGGAAGATTATTATTGCTAAAAAAAAAAAAAAGGTACAATAATGCAATCATCAGTATTTGAGGATATCATTATTTCTCACCCCCCCAAAAACAAAATGTTCTAATTGATTTATCAGGAACTAGGAGCAATTAAAACATCATCCTAAAAGTCATAGAAATACAATTATCAACAATTAAGGAAAAAGGCCTTTTAAAAAATATACATTAATCAAGTGATTATTTATTTATTTATTTAGAAACTTTTATATACCGGTATTAGTGGGGACATCATACCGGTTCACATAATAACTGAAAGATCGGAAAATACATTTCAACAAGATTGCTAACTCCATGGATTCGGCTCAGCTCTCAGCCCTGCGGGCTATTCCTAGTATGGCTCAACACAACGTGGAGCATCAGAGGAGTTTGGAGACTTTGCTGACTTCACTTGACTCGGTGAATGCTTGTTTGGACTTCCAGATGGTGGAATTGACGATGCTCAAGTCATCTCCCAGTCTAAGTAAGAAACTTCAAGATCTCCAGTCAACTTTAGAGCTAGTGATGGCGGATGTTAACTGCCTCACAGTTCATCAAAATCTTTTGATTCACCTCAAATCTTCATGCCCAATAACCTCTGTGTCAGCTCCTGACCCGGACCCACTGGTTTTACCATCACCGCCACATTATTCAGGGGACCCTAAACGATATCAGGGATTTTTGAATCAAAGCTATATGCATTTTACCTTACAACCAACATTGTTTCCTACTGACTCTGTCAAGACCACCTTTATCCTTTCTTTATTGGATGACAAGGCCTTGGCATGGGCCTCTCCTCTGTGGGAGCGCAGTGACCCCATACTCTCGAACTTGCCACACTTTGTGTCAGAATTTAAACAGATTTTCGAGGAACCGGGCAGAATACCCATGTTGGGCTCCGACTTCCTTTGTCTACGTCAAGGTTCTCGTTCCTTAATGGATTATGCCATTGAATTTCGAACTCTTGCTACGGAATTAGATTGGCAAGGGAGCAGTCTCTATGCCATGTTCCTGGAGGGCTTGGCACCACAAATTAAGGATGAGCTCGCAGCTTGCGAACTTCCCACTTCTCTCGATGGAATTATTGATCTCGTGGGCAGGATCGACCGAAGATTGCATGAGCGTTCCCGAGAGAACCGTGTTACTTCACAAGTTCACAATAAGGACTCCAACACGTTAATCGAGGAAACCCTTTTGCCTTCCAAAGAGCCAACACTGTCGGGTCACTTTCATCTCACGGCGGCTGAAAGCTCTCGTCGCCGACAATTGGATCTCTGTGCTTATTGTGGGAATGCTTCACACTCGCTGACCCAATGCACCAAGAAAAAGAGGATGACTGCTAGTCTTGAGGCTTCCAAGACAGTAACCTTGGGCCTCACTACTGTCTCGCCCCTGTTCTCTTTGTCCGTCTTGTTGGATCTTCCTTTTGGCGGTATCTCCACTCAGGCCCTGGTGGATTCCAGCGCCGGAGGAAATTTTATTCAACAAGATCTCGTGGATCAATATCAACTCCCCCTATGTCTGGTGATTCCTCTTGTGATTCTTTCTTCCATACACGGGGAACCCCTTCCCGGACAGGTAACACAAGCGACACAACCATTACCCATGAGAGTGGGCCCGGATCATGTGGAACTAATGTCCTTTTACGTTCTTCCCACGACCATAAGTCCGGTGATTCTAGGTCTGCCATGGCTATGGAAGCATCAGCCATACTTCGACTGGGCATCTTTGGAGCTAGTTCAATGGAGCCCACAATGCTCGGAGGCTTGTATGGAGTCCCTAAAACCTCTGAGTCCTTTGACTGTGGCAACAGCATTATTGTACCCAACTACTCCCTGCAAAAGATCCCAAGGGACTCAGACTAGTCTTGGGTCCCTAAGGGAGAATGTCTTGAAGGCCATTTTCACTCAAGTACAGAAGCGGTTGGAGCAAGAGACTGTGAACATCAAGCTCTCGTAAAGAAGCATAATCAAGCCACTAAAGGATTTGTATCGGTGCTCGCCTATAAAGAATTGGAGATTCAGAGGTTGCATGCAGCAGGGCAACTACAAGAGACAGAGGCACACTACACGGAGGTTCTCTCTACCCTCTCAGAATCACCCTCCGTGTCTCCAGAGATTCCTGAGATATTCACAACTCAACGTCTAGGCGGACGTCAGAAAGCTTCCAAAGACGGGTGGAATAACCAGCTCTCGAATGCCATTCTGCTTCCTGAAGAGGGCCCTGAGGTGGGGGTACTGTTGCACCGCTCGGGTCAGCTAGACACGACCGAGCTGCTCACCTGATGGCCAGCCGTCTCTTTGACCACCCCGCAGCGAGGCAGGGCACCTACCGGCGCTTCGCAGTACTTCTTGGTCTGTCCCGCGGGCGGGAGGCATAGTCCTGAGGTCGCGACACCGCCGTCACATTGGGCTCCTCCTCCTGGATGTCCCTGCGTGCGCCGCCGACAAGGATTTAAAGCAGCCAGGGCAGGAAGCCCTCACCCCGCCCCATGGATGATGTCATTAAGGCGGGATATTTAAGGCTTCTTCTGACCTTCCCTCTCTGAGTTAGCAAGGATTGTAATTGTTCCAGTCCAAGCTACTCTGCCGCTTCCTAGCTGCCGCAGGAGGCTCTCTCTGCCCTTCGGGGTATTTCACTTTAACTTCTCGGGGGCCCTTCTGCTTTCTTCCAGGTGCCTATCCTGGGATGCTGGGTACTCGCTCCTCGAGGGCCTGTTCTCCCTATTCTGGTGCCTGCCACTCTACAACTTCAGCCGACCAGGATCTCCAAGGATACAGCTTTGCTTCAGTGAGTATTAGCTTATCAGTCTATCTCACCTTCAGCTTCAGCGCTCTTCCTCCGGGACTTGTCCCTGGCTGTATTCACCTACTTAAGAGGCTCTCTCCCCCCTTTGGGGTAAGTCCACTTACTTGGATGCCCGCTTCTCGGGGGCCCTTCCGCTTCCTTCCAGGTGCCTATCCTGGGATGCTGGGTACTCGCTCCTCGAGGGCCTGCCCTCCCTAATCTGGTGCCTGTCACTCCACAAACGTTTGCCTGCCAGGATCGCCACTAATTCAACTATCCACTTCAGCGAGTAATCTATGCTTGTCAGTTTGTCTCACCTACAGCTCTACGTTGGGAGCCTGCATTCGGGACTTCCTTTACTACCTTGCGCTGTCTACCATCTACTCAAGTGTGGGATTGGTCTCCTCTGCTGAGGACTAGGGATGTGAATAGTTTTTTGACAATTTAAAACAATTGTCAGATATATTTTAAATCGTCAAAAATCGTTAATCGGGGGAGGGCGGGAAAACCGGCACACCAAAACAACCCTAAAACCCACCCCGACCCTTTAAAACAAATCCCCCACCCTCCCGAACCCCCCCAAATGTTTTAAATTACCTGGGGTCCAGAGGGGGGGGGGTCCCGGCGCGATCTCCCACTCTCGGGCCACGGCTGCGTTAATAGAAACGGCGCCGGTGGCCCTCTGCCCTTACCATATGACAGGACAAAGGTAGTGCCGGCGCCATTTTGGTCCCTGGCACCCGACGTCACAAGTGCAGGAGATCGCTCCTGGACCCCCGCTGGACCCCCAGGAACTTTTGGCCAGCTTGGGGGGGGCCTCCTGACCCCCACAAGACTTGCCAAAAGTCCAGCGGGGGTCTGGGAGCGACCTCCTGCACACGGGCCGTATTGCCAATATTCAAAATGGCGCCGGCGCTACCTTTGCCCTCACTATGTCATACGACCTGTATGGCAAATGGCGCTGGTGGCAAAGGGCCACCGGCACCATTTCTATTAACTCAGCCGTGGCCCGAGAGCGGGAGATCGCGCCGGGACACCCCCACTGGACCCCAGGTAATTTAAAACATTTTGGGGGGGTTTGGGAGGGTGGGGGATTTGTTTTAAAGGGTCGGGGTGGGTTTTAGGGTTGTTTTGGTGTGCCGGTTTTCCCGCCCTCCCCCGATTTATGATTTTTTACGATTAAAAAAACAAAATAAAACATGACGATCAGATTTCCCTCCCCCCCAGCCAAAATCGATCGTTAAGACGATCGATCACATGATTCACATCCCTACTGAGGACCCCTGACTTATTCTACTGGGTAACCTCCCTGCTGCCACCCCCTGGGCAGTATCACCAGGCGATATAATAAATACAAGTTTTCTGTGTCTGCGTCTAGAATCTAGCCTAGTACTGCGGTTCCTCACGGGGCTCCTTTCCGTGGGAGTGGCCATCGCTGCAGTACCCAAGAATCCACTCCAACATCTCAAACCATAGCACGTAAAGCCCCGGGACGCGTGTAAGTCCCGAGGCTTTATAAAAGGGGTGGTCCGGGGCAATTATTACCCTTAACTGGAATATGGGGGCAACATGCATGGAGCAGCAGTTACTACCCTTAACTGAAATATGGGGGTAACATGCACGGAGCGGCAGTTACTACCCTTAACTGAAATATGGGGGGGGAAGGAGGGAGAGAGAGGAGTGAGTACCTTCTGCTGCTCGTGTGGAGTCGCGGCTGAGAGTCAGCTGAGCCCCGAGGGAGAGATCTTGCCGGCCCGGAAGCTGACAGTCGGAGGCTACGAACAGCTGAGTCCCGAAGATTACCATCTGCCGGCCCGGAAGCTGACGTCACTTAGGAGGGACGGTAGCTGTTAAAACCGCCCCTCCTGCGGCGAATCTTTCGGGGAAGGAGGGAGAGAGAGGAGTGAGTACCTTCTGCTGCTCGTGTGGAGTCGCGGCTGAGAGTCAGCTGAGCCCCGAGGGAGAGATCTTGCCGGCCCGGAAGCTGACAGTCGGAGGCTACGAACAGCTGAGTCCCGAAGATTACCATCTGCCGGCCCGGAAGCTGACGTCACTTAGGAGGGACGGTAGCTGTTAAAACCGCCCCTCCTGCGGCGCGCAGCCGACGCCGGCGCGCGCCGAAGGGGCGCGCGCGGCTTGGAAGAACTTTGGGCATTTTGTATTGAAGATAATTAGATTTTCCTGTCTGCTGGGACGACTACACATCAACGAATATTGGTACGTTCTAAATTTTGCTTTTATCCTTCTCTCTCCCATGAGCCCCCGTTAACAAGGAGGTGTAAAAGTGACTAAACTGAGCATATCTGTTTGAAACCCAGAGATAAGACCTTCCGTATTGGAATATTTTCTTTCTATCTATATGCCTCACACAAAAAGAAAGGGGAGATTGAGGGGTGAGGTAGTAAACTCACCAACAATAGACCCGAGACAATCACAGATACCTGGGTTTTTTTCAGTACCTGAGCCAAGTAAACCGGAGAGTTTAGTCGCTAGGGGGCTGGTAGAGGAGCATATACCACCCCCTCTGACTTTAGATGTCACCTTGAGCCCCGGAACCCCAAAGAAACCTTCTTATCCTGGAGATATTAATATCTTGTCACCAGTAATGGCTACAGCAGCGGAGATACCTGAAAAAATGGAATCTTTATTGACTTCTACACCTGAGTTATATGCAGCTGTTAGCCATATACCATCAAGTAAAGAAAAGAAAGAAGGAACTGTTGTCGATGGGAAAGATGAGCAGCTTAGAGCCCTAACTGAGGGTTCAATGATAAAAAAATTAGATCCCATTAGTTTGGAAGGTATATGGTCCATTTTGAAATCAATTGATAGTTCAATCAAAGTTCTTTCACAGGCTACTTTAGAAACTAAACAGCAGACTATGATTAATAATGAGATAATAACACGTTTTAACGCTAAGTCTGAAGTACTTGAAAGTAAGATTGCCAAGGTAGAGAAAAATCAGGTTAAACTGATTGAGTCAGAAATTAGCACTTCTAAAAGATTAGAGGCTGTAGAAAATTCATTAAGGGCGCATAACTTGAGAATAATAAATTTTCCAGTTATTAAAGATATTGCACCTTTAAATTTGTTTAGGACTTATATGCAGGAAATATTAAAGATCCCTGAAGCCGCATTACCAGTGGTGGTGAAGGCTTATTACTTACATCAGGTAACCCAGATGGAGGAGCCAAACTTGGCTTTAAATTTAACAGATTTATTGGAATCATCATTGCAGTTAGAGATATCCCAAAGGAAACCGTTACTTATTACATTCGCGTTTCTCTCAGAGAGAAATAATATACTTAGGATGTTTTTTAGAAATAAACAAGCAAAGTTTTATGGTTTTCCCATTTGGGTTTATCCTGACGTGGTTAAGCCAACACAACAACGCCGTAAGGAATTTCTTTCAATGAGGAGTGATTTAATAAAGATTGGGGCCCGATTTACCTTAAAATACCCTTGTAGAGCTTGCATATCTTACAAAAGTAATAGTTATATATTCTTAGAGCCTAAACAGTTGAAGGAGTTCTTGGTTGCTCACCCACCACAAGCATCTACCACAGTCTTGGAGTAGAATAAGAAAGGGCTCTATGGAATGTTCAGTTAGTGAGTCACAATTTGATAAATATGGTATTAATTTCTTGTGTAAATGCTTCTGTTTATCATCTCCTTATTATCCTATAATTATGATGCCTAAAATGTAATAAGAAGTATTCATGTATTTTAGTTCTTCCTCATCAGTTTCTTTGTATTAGACATCAGATTTTCTGTAAAGAGATTATATCTTGGATAATTTCAAAAATGAAAATAAAGAATTAAAAAAAAAAAGAAATATGGGGGCAACATGCATGGAGCGGCAGTTACTACCCTTAACTGAAATATGGGGGTAACATGCACGGAGCGGCAGTTACTACCCTTAACTGGAATATGGGGGCAACATGCACGGAGCGGCAGTTACTACCCTTAACTGAAATATGGGGGTAACATGCACGGAGCGGCAGTTACTACCCTTAACTGGAATATGGGGGCAACATGCACGGAGCGGCAGTTACTACCCTTAACGGAAATATGGGGGAAGCTTCACGGAGCGGCAGTTATTACCCTTAACAGACACATGGGGGTAACCTGCATGGAGTGCCAGTTATTACCCTTAGCATACCGATGGGGGCAATTTGCACAAAGTGGCAATTACTACCCTTAACAGAAACATTGGAGTAACCCGTGTGAAGTGGCAGTTATTACCCTTAAGAACATAAGAACATAAGAAATTGCCATGCTGGGTCAGACCAAGGGTCCATCAAGCCCAGCATCCTGTTTCCAACAGAGGCCAAACCAGACCACAAGAACCTGGCAAGTACCCAAACACCAAGAAGATCCCATGCTACTGATGCAATTAATAGCAGTGGCTTATTCCCTAAGGGGGTAGATTTTTTTAAAAAGCGCGATCGCGTACCTTTGTTTGCGCAGCAGGCGCAAACAAATGTACGCTGGATTTTATAAGATACGCGCATAGCCGCGCGTATCCTCTAAAATCCTGGATCGGCGTGCGCAAGGCCGCCGATTTTGGGCAGCCTGTGCGCGCCGAGCCGCGCACAGGCTGCCTCCGTTCCCTCCGAGGCCGCTCCAAAATCGGAGCGGCCTCGGAGGGAACTTCCTTTCGCCCTCCCCTCACCTTCCCCTCTCTTCCCCTACCTAACCCACCCCCCCCCCCGGCCCTTTCTAAACCCCCCCTCTTACCTTTGTCCCTAGATTTACGCCTGCGAGAAGCAGATGTAAATCACGCGCGCCAGCGGACTGCTGGCGCGCCGTCTTCCAACCCGGGGGCTGGTCTGGAGGCCTGGACCACGCCCCCGGTCCCGCCCCTGAAATAGACACATGGGGGTAACCTGTACATAGCGGCAGTTACTACCATTAACATACAGATGAGGTAACCTGCATGAAGTGGCAGTTACTATCCTTAACTGAAAGCATGGGGGTAACCTGCACGGAGTGGCAGTTACTACCATAAGAAGCTTGCTGGGCAGACTGGATGGACCATTTAGTCTTTCCCTGCCAGCATTACAATGTTACTGTGTTACCTGAGAGAACAACCATAGAGAGACTAATGTGTGGGGTCCCCTCCTCAGTGAGCCTAAGGTCCTAGAGATTAAATCCTCCTCCCTGCTGGAAAGAACCCAGGGCAAATGGACTGTGCTGGCATATTAAAGTAGAGAGTTGGGAAAAAAGTGGCCCCCAGGGGCCACACTGTGCCCCCTGCATTCCAGGATGGCCCTGAAGAGGGGGGGGGAAGGGGGGGCTACAGGTATGTTTAGGTTGGGAGAGAAAATGTTGTGCGTGCAGCTGATTTTCAACTGCACATGCACAATTCTGCCTCCATTTGGTTACCTGAGCAGAGGGTAGGTGTAGAGTACACAGAACATTTTCATGTGCCCACGCCACGCTGGCGAAATTCCAAAGGGAAACAACGTGGATCATGTTAGCTTTGAAAACTCGAGCAAAATGCCCTCATAAAGGGGGTAATTTTCATATCAGCCCACAGCGTGGCAAGGCCCGTGGCTGATTTTGCCCCATCAGAGTTTCCCCAGAGGAAGTAGACGCATGCTTTCCCTGTGAAAACTGTTTCTGGAAAACGTGCCCTGGGA
The DNA here is from genome assembly GCF_901001135.1 of Rhinatrema bivittatum. Classification (NCBI taxonomy): domain Eukaryota; kingdom Metazoa; phylum Chordata; class Amphibia; order Gymnophiona; family Rhinatrematidae; genus Rhinatrema; species Rhinatrema bivittatum. The sequence goes on from NC_042619.1 coordinate 26,092,186, forward strand.
GACTGGCGTTTGCTTTTCTTTTTTTTCCCGCGGGTGCTTTTCCCCCTTGGAAACAGTGCGCGTGGTTAGGAAAACAATAATGCACGCGTGTTATTTCCCTGCCCCCCTGCCCGATATAAACAGCGTCCCCGGGAGCATCTGCCGTGAATGTAGGTAAAAATACACACATAGTTGATTCCCGAAATGCACCCTTTCCCTCCTAAAGGCTGGGCAATTATCAAACACCCGATTTACCTGTGTACATGGGCATTTAACCTGGCACACGGCTTCTGAAAATTGCCGTCTACAAGCGCCGGCATCGTTTGGACGCTATGGGCTATTTGCAAATTGCTCCCTTCTAGCCTTAAGGCCACAAGCCCGCGTTCTATAGCTTTTTAGATTTTGCCTTTCCAAACAAGTGATCAAAGTGGAGTACGATAACTATGGACAGCAGTACGTCTGAACAACCAATTACAAACCCACATGCACACATCAAATAAAAAAACCGGAGTAGCAACATACTCCTGCCAAACGGGTCCTCGTAGGTTTGTCCTGTAAGTTTTGGATCATTAATCAGGATCCTTTATAGCGTGCGGCCTCCTGGCCCATAAGACACGCTCACTTTCCAGTTTGCGTTTTTGTCCTCCAAGTACTGAGTTTATAACCCTGGGAGATTTAAGCAAGAAAGCAACAACATCATTCCACTTGGCTAACAAACCTTATTTCAGTTTCAAAGTACCGTTCAGCACTAATCTTAGCCTTAACAGCTCATTTCACTCATATCTGGCAACTTTGAGAAATAGCTGGCAGAAAGTTACTCAACAATTCTGGCAAATGAAACTAATCAGACCTTACGTCGGAGGCTTCGCATGTCTCAGGGAAATTTTAAAGACAGGGGGACAACCACCTATGTTCCCGTCATTAGGACCAGAGCCACCTTGCAGAACGAAGTACAACCTTGTATCAGGCACATGGGCTTCATTAACCCTTTCCTGAACGGCAGAATCGCGCTTCCGCTGGGATGGCAGCTCCAACTATTAATGGCGAGAAGGCAAAAACCAGCTGCCCATCCGCCTATCAATCGCCTCATTTAAATGGGTTCACAAACTCTTAGGCAAGGCCAAGCTCTCTGGAGGTGGTTGGGGATCTTGATTGCAGTTTTTCGACTTTTTTTTTTTTTTTACAAAAGATAATTGGGCCAACATAAGAATGATTCAGATATGCTATTGCATGTTCTGAGGGCAATTTTAGATCATGGCCCATAGCTGTAAAGTCTTCATGTACCTGCTACACTGACAATTTTCAAAGGGATTTCATGCATATAAAATCACTCTGAAAATGCTGAAGTCCCCTAATATGGGCACAAGTTACACACAGGAAGTGACACCTACTCCTAGCAATGCGTAACTTCCATTGCACAGACTTTTGAAAATCCCAAAGTCTGTGCATAATTCTTCTCTCTGCCCAAACTCCGCCCCCTTTGAATGCCTACAATGAATGCGTATTAAAGTATGCACGTACTTTTACATGCATACCCACTGAGTCTATTTTCAAAGAACTATTTACATCCAAAAAATTTGATTTTATGTGCAAAAGTGATTTTGGAAATTACCAGCTTTGAGAGCACTTGGGTCCCTTCTTCTGATGTCATTTGATTTAGGGGATGATTCATTATTTTTATTTATTTATGCAATTCTTATATACCGTTACACAGGACACAAGATTCTATCTTTACGGTTTACATAGTGAAAATCATTATACAACGATTAGAAACAGAATAAATACAATAAAATTCAATAAAAAATAATTAAAATAAAATAAAAACAAAATAATTAAAATCTACTCATTAAAAATAAAATAAATATAGTTAAGAAAATAGAAATAAGAATCCCTTTGTCAAACTTTAGTTTCTCAATTACCCTCTTTGGCATTGGTTCCATATGCTTGCTGAAAGCACCATGTTTTTAGGTCTTTCTTGAATTTCTTCAAGTTATCCTGTACTCTGAGTTCCAGTGGTAGGCTGTTCCAGAGTTTTGGCCCTGCAATCGAAATAGCCCTGTCCCTCACTTCGCTGAGGTGAGCAGATCTAACAGTAGGCACTGAAAGTAACCCTTTATTTGCTGACCTTAGTTCTCGTTGAGGTACATGGAGTTTGATAATTGAGGTCAGCCAGTCTGTTTTGTCTCCATATGTGATCTTATGAATCATACTTAAAACTTTGCAGACAATTAAATGGGAGTAAATGGCTATTTAACCCTCTATATAAATCTGCAGTGGTCATAAAGAAGTCCATATAATTAGCTGCCATCAGCTGCCAAAGTTAGCCGGATAACCTGAACAAATCAAACCAAAAACCTTGGGCCTGCACATCCCTACATATTACTACTAGTTCTGAGCAGCTTGCCAGACTGCCTCGGCTGCTCTTGACATAGTCAACCCCCCCTAATTGTAGTTTACTACTAGTTCAGTGGGGCCTGCCAGACAGTCCCGGTGGTGGTTGACCTGCCAAACGGACCCAGACAACCCCATAATTCGTAGCCTAATTAGACCAACAAGGCTGCTGCCCTTTTTCTTTTCAGCCTTACTTTAAGTCGTAGCCTGCTGGTGCCCAGCTGGCTAGCCCCCCCCCCTCCCCACATGGCCTGCGGTGTTGCTAGGTCAGGTTTCCACTTCTGTCATTTACTTTGCAAGAAAGAATTATCTGTGCTTTACCCGCTGCACAGTTTAAGCTTCCACCATCTGCTCAGGGAAGACGTTCTGTGCAAAAATATTTCCCGGGCCTCATCACCATGACTTTCTTTCTGTTGAGATAGGTATTCAAATAAAGAGCAGGTCCTCCTCTCTGGTTCTCTACCACTTTGGGTAGAGAGGAACATGTAAATTCCAACTTCCCTTATGACTTTTACTAGACGGCGCAACCCTCTTTCTACCATTGCCTTCCACATCCGTCCCAAGCACGTCCAAATTCCGTTAGAGGGCTCGCCTCCACCACCTCAGCTGGTGAGCTGGTGACCCTCTTCAGTGCCCCACCGCCAAGCTCTGCAACCATCCACACAGCCATCCGAAGCTGTGAAGATGCTGTCCAAAGCATCTGGCCTCCCCCATGCTCATTGACGCGTAGGTTTAACCCTGGTTGTTCTGTGCAGGTCACCTCGGCCTCCCTGGAAGCTTGACATCAGTCGCGCTGCTGCTATGGGGATTGTAATTGTTCCTTTGCGCAGATTTCTCGGCCCCCCCCCCAGTGCTGTTGTAACCTGTGGCAAAGTAATGCAGCAACGTGATTGCCGTTAAGGTTTTCAAAATAGCCTGATGCAATTCTACCTCCGATTTCTGCCAGGTGGCTTCTGGTTTTCCCTCTATAAAGTGTCATGGCAGAGCAAATGCTCAAGCCCCCTCCTTCATTTCTTCTACCTATTACCCCCACCTGGCCTTAACACTGCACACCGAGTTTGTCCCAAGCATGTTTACATTCTGTTCTGATTTCTGTTGCCACTACTTCTGCTGGTAGTCTATTTCAGCCATCCACCACCTTGTTGGCAAAAAAGTATTTTCTCACGTTTTCTATGCACCTTATTCCAAATTAATTTCATTATTGACTTTCTTTAAATGCTGAAATGAGAGATGTAAATATTCTTCAGTCATCAAATCAACCATCAGTAAAAAGTTTGAAATCCTCTCTGCGTCTCAGTGGTTTTCTTTGGCTGAAAAGACTGTGATAATTATTAGTGCTGTTTACAAGGTCAAAGAGGAGCTTGTACTGGAACCATTGCAAAATGGCCTTAGAACCATTGTTCACCCGCACTGGGAGCCCTGGAACTGAGATCACTAGCTGCTATCCGAGGAACGAGAGAGAGAAGTGTGCGCAGAAAGGGTCCGTCAGCAACCAATTATTTTACCTATGTGACCCTGGGTGGCAATTAAAGGATCCATCCCGCCCAGGGATTACAATTAGTCATGGTCGCCTTGCTAATATTTGATATAGATGTGCATATGGTCATATCCCCAAATTTGATTTCCTGGTATTCAGTCACAGGCTTACGACTTATTTTGAGCCTGATGAAAAGTGCAAACTAGGGATGTGCAAAGGAAAAAAAAATGTGGTTCGGTTTTTTCATTCATTTCATAGGGCACCTAGATTTGCTTGATTAGGTTCAAACAAAAAAAAGTCGTTTGTTCGTTTCTTTATTTATTTATTTATAGTCCGCTAAATCCAATAACAAATTGATCAATGCAGATTACAATACAACATTCATAAACACATCAAAACATTACAAAACATATTTCCCAAAACATATTACAAGTCAGTCTGATAAACTTGCTTAAAAAATGTGATTTAAATTACTTTCTGAAAATGTTATAATCTTCATGTGCTCTTAAATTAGGAGACATATTATTCCAAAGAACTGGATCAGTTTGGGAGAAAGCTCTTGATCTAGTTTGCCATAATTTACCACTTGAAAGAGGTGGCATTCTAAGATAATTCTGACCTTCAGAGCGTAACGACCTGGTTGGAACTCAGAGATCAATAAGACCTGGAAGAGGGAAGTTATCTAGGTGCAATGACTTAAAGACTAAAATTATCAATTTAAATTTGAGTCTTTCCTCGATGGGAAGCCAATGCAAGGAATGTATTACAGGTGAAATATAGTCAAAATATTTAACTCCTGTAATGACCCTAGCAGCACCATTTTCTATCAACTGTTGGACATGGAGAAGATTCTTAGGTAACCCAAAGAAGAGAGCATTACAATAGTCTATTTTTGAGAGCACTAAGGCTTGAACTACCAAACGAAAATCTGCAGGAGACAATAGAAACTTTAAATGGCGAATGGTTTGCAATTTTTAAAAAGCAGCCCTTGTCAAAGATTTAATATGAGGTTTAATTGTCATCTTGGAATCCAACTTAATTCCCAAGTTTCTGGTCTCAGTCACAAAAGGAATGGTCATATGATTTCCTGGTATTCAGTCACAGGCTTACGACTTATTTGTAGAATTGTAATCTTCTTAACATTTAGCACTAATTTGTGCTGAAATAACCAAGACTGAACAGCTATCATGAAGTCTCTAATCTTTTGCTCAGGTAAAAAATTACTAGATTTTATTAAGCAGGAACGTAGGTATCCCACTAGGTGGGCACAGACTCAGTCCAGGGTGAAGTGTGCGAAGCTGGTCCTCCTGGTAGTGGTCCTCAGAGTGGGGTACGCCATGGCAGCTTCTCTGGAGTGGAGATGCTTCTTAGATGTGATCCGGTAGTGGCCCGCAGCGTGGGGTATGCCATGAATCAGGTGGAGATGATGGTACTCACAGGCAGAAGTAGTAGATTCCTGCAGACGAGATGGCCCTCCGAGGAGCGGATAGCCAGAGCATAATAGGCCCCTGAGGAGTGGGTACCTTAAGTCCAATATCAGTAGTCAGGAACAAGTACTGCGAAGCGAAGAGAAGATCTTTGTAGGAGTGGAATCAGACAAGACTGAAGTCCTTGCTAACTCAAAGAGCAAGGAGCAGGAAGGAGTTTAAATATCCCTCCCTGAAGTGATGTCATCCGGAGGGCTGGCCCAGGGTTCCTGCCCTGGGCCCTTTAAATCCTCCCCTGCTGGTGTGCCCGCGCGCTAGGGGAAGTCAGGGGGAGGAGCCTGAAGTCGACGGTGGTGTTCCTGCTGCGGAACAAGGCCTCCTGTCCCCCGAGCATACAAGGGGAGAAGAGCAGCGTGCTGCGGGCGGCTCCGGCGGCCCGCAGCGAGATGGGGAGTCGGCTGGAGGGCAGGTGAGCATGGTTGGTCGCGGCGCCTGTGGCCGACCAGCATAACAGTACCCCCTTTTCAAGGCCCCCCTCAGGGATTCAGAACGGCTTCAGGACCAGTCTTCTTCCAAGGTTTGTGAAGTCGAAATCCAACGTTCAGTGGGGTATTGGGGCGTGATCATCTCAAGAGTATCCTGAGAACGAACAGAAGAATCTGAGGACGTTGAGGAAAACATGGAGTGATATCCTCCTGTATCTTCTTGCTGCAAGAGAGCGTGTAACCTCTTGACCTCCTGTTCCTTGTAGGATAAGATGGATATGAAGCCCTCAGTAGCCTGCTTGTGTGCCTCTACGAAAGCTTCATGTTCAGACGTTTTGTGTGCCAGCTGCTCCCTTACCTGGATAAAAACAGCTCTTAGGACATCTTCACGGAGCGAACCCGACCTAGTCTGAGTCCCTTGAGACTTCTGGCAGGGAAGAGGTGAAGTAGGCAGAGCGGTGGTCAGGGCTCGAGATGGCCTTATAGGTTCTGCATAGGTCTCCAAACACTGTGACCCCCACCGAATTCGGTCCAGCGAAGACCAGTTGAATTGTGGCTAATGTTTCTGCAGCCATAGAAGTCCCAGAATTACCAGACTCACAGCCGTAGGGAGGATATAAAAAGAAATGGTCTCGAAATGGTCATGTCCTATTTTTAAAGCCAAAGGTCGTGTGGCTTGTGTGACCTCCCCGGGAAGAGATTTCCTGTGTACAGAAGAGAGAACCATCAGAGGATCCATTGGAGATGTGGGGCGTCGATTCTTATCCACAAGGTCTTGTTGAATCAAGTTTTTCCCGGAGTCTACCAGGGCTTGAGTAGGAATGCTCATGGAGGATAATTCCAGGTAGGCGGGCAAAAGGAACAAGGGTGAACCTGAAGTAAGACCAAGAGTGTGAAGACGCGGAGGCGTCTTCTTCTTTGCAGAAGATTGGGACGATGCGTGTGTGACGTTTGCGCAAGATCCCAAGTGAAGGCAAGGTGCAGTCACGGCTGCAGAGATATGAGTCTGACCTAATTGCATCGGTTCCTCAGAAGGGAGAGGATCCTCTGGTAGGAAAGAGGGTCGGTGAAGTGTCCACGTCATCTGGTTTGGTTCTCCCGAGCCTGTTCTTGAAGTCTTCAATCAATTTTCCCTGTGAGGTCGATGAGTCCCTCGAGGGAGGCAGGAAGTTCTTGTGCTGCTAATTCATCCTTGATTTGCGGGGCTAAACCCTAGAGGAATGTGGCATTTAAACTATTTCCCTGCCAATTCAACTCCATAGCCAGAGTAGGGAATTCTATGGCATACTCACTTAGAGGACGAAACCCTTGTCGAAGGTGGAGGAGGTCCGAGCCCATGGTGGGTACTCTGCCAGGTTCTTCGAAAACTTGTTTGAAGGTCGAGACAAAGTGCGGCAGGTTAGAGAGCAAGGGGTCGGAGTGCTCCCACAAGGGAGAGGCCCAAGCCAAGGCCTTGCCATCCAAAAGTGAAAGGATAAAGGTCGTTTTGACCAAGTCGTTTGGAAATAATGCCAGTTGAAAACAGAAGTGCATATGGCATTGGTTTAAAAATCCCCGACAGCGCTTCGGGTCTCCGGCGTAATGAGGCAGAAAGGGCAGCGGGATCACTGCACGAGTGGGATTCAAGGCCACTGGTGAAGCTGCAGGTGGAGGAGGTAGCGCATTGAGTTTCTTCAAAAGGTCTTGGCGGAAGGTCAGGCGGTGAACATCCGCCACTACCATCTCCATTGTGGTTTGTAGACTCTGGACCTTTTGGAGGAGACCGGGAATGGACTTGAGTGCCGCCAAATCCCCTGCTTGAGAGTCCAGTCGAGCATTCAGGCAATCAGTGGAGGTTGAAAGTGTCTCCAAGAATCTTTGCTGTTCTTGGCTCTTCTGGGCCAGGCCAGGGATGGCCTGTAGGACTGAGACCTGAGCCGGGTCCATGGAGTTAGCAATCTATTATTGTTCGGTGTGGTTGTGGACATCCTGGGCCGTAGTGAGAGTTGGCTCCACCCACAAGAAGGAGCCCTGTGGGGACTCACTACGACAGGCTCTAGCCTAAATAGACAGACAACAGGAATAGATTTTATTAAGCAGGAATGTAGGTATCCCACTAGGTGGGCATAGACTCAGTCCAGAGTGAAGTGTGCGAAGCTGGTCTTCCTGGTAGTGGTCTGTAGAGCAGGGTACACAAAAGATGAGCTTCATTTTTCTGTGTCGGGTCGGGTTTCAGTTCGTGCGCTTCATGAGAAAAATTAGTTTTCCTGCGGGTCGTTTTTCAGCGAAATGAATCGAAAAAAACGAACTGGGAAAAACGAATCAAAAAAAAAAAATGAATCGAAAAAAAACCACCCCAACCCTTCAAATTTACTTTATTACAACCCCCGCCCCCCCCCCCCCCCCCACCATCCTGATCCCTCCCCAAGACTTACTAAAAGCCCTGGTGGTCCAGCGGGGTCCCGCGAGCGATGTCTCCCTCTCGGGCCGTCGGGCCTGCCAGGAATCAAAATGGCACTGGTGGCCCTTTGCCCTTACCGTGTGATAGGGGCTACCGGTGCCATTGGTCAGCCCCTGTCACATGGAAGGAGCAATGGATGGCCCATGCCATTTTCTAAGATGGCGCCGGTCGTCCATTGCTCCTTCCATGTGACAGGGGCTGACCAATGGCACCGGTAGCCCCTATCACACGGTAAGGGCAAAGGGCCACCAGTGCCATTTTGATTCCTGGCAGGCCCGACGGCCCGAGAGGGAGACATCGCTCGCGGGACCCCGCTGGACCACCAGGGCTTTTAGTAATTCTTGGGGAGGGTTCGGGATGGTGGGGGGGGGGGGGGGTTGTAATAAAGTAAATTTGACGGGTTGGGGGTGGTTTTTTTTTTTTTTAATAAATGTGCCCCTCCCCCCCCCCTGCACTAACCCAAAAAACGAATTTTTCCCGAAGTTTGGGGAAAATCCGTTTCGGGGTTCGGGTTCCTCGAACCAGGACGAATTAGGAAATTGCCTAATTTGTGATAAACAAATGCACATCTCTAGGGTACACCAGGGCAGCTCCTCTGGAGTGGAGATGCTTCTTAGATGTGATCCGGTAGTGGCCCGCAGCGCGGGGTATGCCATGAATCAGGTGGAGATGATGGTACTCACAGGCAGAAGTAGTAGATTCCTGCAGACGAGATGGCCCTCCGAGGAGCGGATAGCCAGAGCAATATAGGCCCCCAAGGAGCGGGTACCTTAAGTCCAATATCAATACTCAGGAACGAGTACTGCGAAGCGAAGAGAAGATCTCTGTAGGAGTGGAATCAGACAAGACGGAAGTCCTTGCTATCTTAAAGAGCAAGGAGCAGGAAGAGTTTAAATATCTCTCCCTGAAGTGATGTCATCTGGAGGGCTAGCCCAGGGTTCCCGCCCTGGGCCCTTTAAATTTTCCCCTGCTGGTGTGTGTATGCGTGCGCGCTAGGGCAAGTCAGGGAGCGGAGCCTGAAGTTGGCGGCGTTCCTGCCGCGGATCGAGGCCTCCAGTCCCCGAACATACAGGGGGAGAAGAGTGGCGTGCTGTGGGCGGCTCCGTCGGCCCGCAGCAAGACGGGGAGTCGGCCAGAGGGCAGGTAAGCACGGTTGGTCGCGGCACCTGCAGCTGACCAGCATAACATCTGTTTTATGGTTATTGTTTTAATTGTTTTTAATATGTATGTACTTACTTATAACTCACCCCAAATTTTACATAAATAAATACAGTGCTTCTTGCATGTGCTCATACCTTACAACAGGATTAGGTCAGTCTCACTTGATCAAGATAGCAGCAATAGACTAATTTAGAAAAATGATTCTTCTTGATTTGTCATGTTTGTGGTTTCCTTGTTAATGTTCTCTGACTCAGTTCTGATAAGGTAATGAGGGAAGGGCTGGACATTATGGTTATCTGTATCTGTTTATTTGGACAAAGCAAAGCCATAGACTTCAATGGGGCATAAAAATGAATGGGAAACATAAATGAACAAGATAGCAAATGTTGCTTACCTGATGTAACAGGTGTTCTCACAGGACAGCAGGATGTTAGTCCTCACAAATGGGTGACATCGAGGATGGAGCCCTGTACGGAAAACTTTTCTGTCAAAGTTTCAACAAGCTTTGACTGACACTGGCACACTAGGTGCACTGAGCATGCCCAGCCTGCAATTATCCCTGTGAGCCACAGGTGTCTCCCTCAGTCTCGTCTTATAGCTAAAAAGCGCAAGCGAAACTAAAATAAAAGTATACAGACCCAACTCCGCGGGGTGGCGGGCGGGTTTCGTGAGGACTAACATCCTGCTGTCCTGTGAGAACACCTGTTACATCAGGTAAGCAACATTTGCTTTCTCACAGGACAAGCAGGATGGTAGTCCTCACAAATGGGTGAGTACCGAGCTGAGGATGCCCGGGAATGCACCAGATACACCGCAGATGCGCAAAGGCGTAACGACTGAGGTGGAAATGGGAACGGAGGGCATCCGCAACACCATAATGGGTTCGTGGAAGGATGTTGGGTAGTGAATTGAAAAAAGTAAGAGTAGGCAGACTGGCCAAACATGGAGCATGCCGGCTAGTCAAATGTAAGCAATAATAGGCTGCGAAGGTATGGAGAGGACTCCAGGCTGCAACCTGATAAAAAAGTACAAGCAGCAGTAACCAAAGGGAAGCTGTTAAGGCTAAGACGGACACAACAGTATGTGGATACCCACAGTGTTGTAGTGAAATGTCTGCTTGTTGGTAGGAAAGGAAATATAGACCACTTAATCAGAAGGATTAGGTCTGTGTGGCCACTGGAAGTAGCAGCTTGACCCTTGCATGAAGGAAAGAGTCAAGTGGAATTCACATGGAATGCAGTGCAATGTAGATAGAATGTAAGCGCAGCATTACTGTCCAGGAATGTGGAAAACCCACTCTCTCCCTAGGGCGAGAGAGAGAGGTTAGGAAAAATTAATAGAGTATTTCCTGAGGAAAGGAGATACAACATCTACCTGAAAAGGATAGAAAGTTGAATGCGTAGAACTACTCAGTGGCAGAGGAACGGAGTCAGGTGAGTATGGAAAGAGTGCATAACTCACGGACCCTGCTGGCAGGAATGACATTAAGAGGGAAAGAAGTTCCCTTGCCAAACTGTGGAAGAGAGGAATGGAAAGGCTCAAACGTAGAATGTATGAGACTTATAAGGAGAATATATATGTTCATTCCGTGATTAGAGAAATAGAGGCGGCTTGATCAGTGGATAATCCATGGTAAGCCGACTCAGAGAGGATTACCGAAAACGGGAACCCAACTCCCAAAACGATACACCTCCTAAGAGAAAGGTGTATCTATGTGGAGGATGTCTGGAGAACAGAATCCGAGGGAGTAAGAAAAAATGGTGGAAAAGTAAAAGGGGTAATACCTCTTTTTTTTTTTTTTTTTTTTTAGCGTCAGGAGGTAAAGCCTGCCATATTAAACAGCAAGATTTATGTTTAGAAGGTTTTGTGACGCTACCAGAACCTAAGAACATCAGTAAGTCTATGATTTGGGACTGACTGGTGAGGGAATAAAAGGTTACTGATATGATGGATTGAGAAGTATGGGAAGCATACTGATCTCAGTCAGGGAGTGGGGAAAAGAATACTGAACCCCATCCCAGTTCAACATTAGAAGAATGCTGGCTACGAGAGGCAGCAGAAGAGATATATTGAAGAGGCCTTTGATGGAAGAAAAGGCATCTAAGGGAACGCATAGGAAACATGTGTAGGGAGCAGAACCTGTGCATCGTATGGAATGATGCAGACGCAGAGGAAAGTTTAGTTAAACTCAGCGTTAAAAGATTTGCCCTGTACACATGTAATTGAGACCATTCGAGAGGATAGAACCTACGTGGAGAAGGTCAGATAGAGCGTTCATTAAATCTCTTAGATATGTGGCCCAAGGACGCATGAAGTGAACAAGGGCCAAGGGTAGAGCTGCGCAGCTGTCTAGCAGAGCAGCTAAGAGGTTGTGCGTGCTTATGAGTTGGAAAGCACATTGTCCCTATGCTGTCTGTCTGTATGCACAAAGAATTGTTGCAAAAGCAGTATTGGAAGGCATAAGGGCATAACTCATGGGTGCAACGTCCAGGAAGTTTATGAGAAACTATGCTGGAGTGCAATAGATGCATAATGGGTTGACAGCTTTCAGGAGAAACTTTATAACCCTAAGGAATTGCGAGCATGAGTCGAAGGAGACTAGGTCCTAGTTCGAACTGGGATAAGAATCAGGGACGAAAGCAATGAAACCACTTAGGTCCATTGAGTATAGAATGTCACTGAATATAACCCATAGCAGTTTTGAATTATGAGAAAAATGCATAGTGGGAAGAAACCCCATAGCCCAACCATGAAAAGTTGAAAGGTTGAGGTTATGGAAAATATGCGCAGGGACATATAACAATGTATCAGAATGTCTGTGCGCATGCTGGACAAGAGGGTCTTAAGACTGTGGTGTCCAGAAGTGTTACAGAAGGGATTTATGGCAGTGACAGTAATCCCAGTTAGTAAATGTATAGTGAGTCCTGAAAAAAGTGAGAGCTCCTTGCATGTACTGAAAGGAAAGTGAATGATGTTACACTCCGCAGAGAAAACAGCATTCACCAACAGTGATGCAAGAGACAGTTCACTTACCGAAGCTGGTGCCGGCGGCAGAGCTTGGGGTTGTAATGTTGACTCACCATAAAGCACATAGAAACATTAAAATAATGTACTTACTGCAGTATGGAGTGATGGTAACCAAAGATACCATTGTACCTGTGACGTCTAAAGAAAGTTGGATTTTCTTAGGTCCAGGATGTGCAGAGAGTAACTATTTTCTGTTAAAAGAAAGAATAGTGCAATTAAAACTCCCCAACCCCCCTCCCTTCTCCCCTCTGCACTTCGTAGCGCCTGGGGGAGTGTACCGGGACTTTGGTACAAGGTGGGGTGGCCGCTCTGATATCTGACCAGATGGGAGACCAAGAGGTGTCCCAATGGAGGATATCATGTAGGCTCCCGCAGGAGTGTGAGCGGTAAGTGGTACCCGCATTTCTGTATGCTGTACAAGGAGACACTGAGACCTGTGGCCAGGCCTCAAGGTGGACTTGTACATGGGGCAATGGTTGCTGAATCTCATGTTCAGCAGATCAGCCAATGCAGCTGGACCTTGGTTGGGAGGGAACCAAGAGTCAGAGCATTGGTCGGCACAGGGACTTGTTACTGACAAGAGAAGAAGCCCTGCTGCAATCCCAAGAAGATAGAGGGGTTCTCCTGATATTGTGGCTAACATAGCTAACATAGTGATATGTGACACTAATACAGTTCTAAAAGGCACATGACCCAGAACTTTTCGAACCACGGTCCGAATGGGAGAACACAACTCTATGGGAATGCCGCCGAAGCGGGTACTTACCATCCGACGTGGATCGCCGCAAGACGAGCCGGTGAAGATTGTTGACCCCGACGGTCTCCGGAGTCCTCGAGGGTAAGGCCGGGGACGTAAACGTCCATCTCGCTCTGAAACCCGGTATGGTGGCACAGGTACAGAGGAGACAGGCCAGGCGTGAGTGGCGTTTAGACTGCTAAGTGTAACAGATGGCCATAGTCCCACACCACTTGACGGTGGGGCACGCCAGGAACAGAGGAGCCCTAACGGAACTCATGTTCCCTTCCCTCGTCACAGCGGCTCGATGTGTCGTGACGCCAATGCAGAAGCTGTTGGACCTGGATCCGGAAGTTCTGGATCACCAAGGACTGCCAAAACTGTAGGAACAGTGCTGATGGCAGTGGTGATGTCGCTCTGCCCGAGCGTTGTCCAGCCTGGAGAAGGATGGCACCGATGTGCTGGATGGCGTCAGCGGCGGACGATCACGATGTCGGCGATGATGGGTGCCACGGTGCTCGGCCCGGTCTTTCCCCAGCGCCGAGATGGAAGCCCTCGTCGTCCTGGAAGGCGATCGATGACGAACTGTCAGCACGCCTGCTCTGCTCCTGACACAATGGAGTGTCTTAAGCTAATACGGGGCTTAAAAAAGAACCCAAAGCGTGGAGCAATGTGAGGAGGCGAGGGTATTATGTGGCGGTGCTATGTCGGTATTGACGATATTGAAGGCAACCTAAGGGGCTTCGAGGATATCATCAAAATGGGTATGAAAAATCGTCGATGACTGGCCAGGAGAATGATGACAGTGACGGGCACTGACAGCAGTGGCATAGGTATCTTTGAAACGATGTGGAATCGAATAATCGAAAAACATTGCCGTTATTGAAAAAGATACCGGCATCGACTGAGTCGAAGTCGAATCAATAGGGCGTCAAGGACACCGAAGGAAAACGGAGGTGTCGAGGGCATCGATGCATGGAGGCAGGCATTTATGCCGTTTGTGGCATGGCCACGGGCATCAACTATAGGGCCACAGACGTTGACGGTATCGATTTGGACAGACTCAGATTTCCAAGTGTACATGGCATCGGTGCCCCAGACACGTGTGTCGGTGGCATCGATATGGACACGTATGGAATCGATGGCATGGATCTCCCAGTCGATGAATTCCATCCCGGCATCAACGCCAGTCCTGGAATCGGCATGGGCATCGATGCCAGCCATAAGGCTGGCATTGGCATCAACGCCCATCCACGGAATCGAGCCGGCATGGATACCCACCGATGGGACCCACCTGGGCATCGAATTTCACCGATGGGAGCAGCCTGGCATCGACTGCCCTCGATGGATGCATTCTAACATAGATGCCCATGGATGAAACACCTGGGCATCGGTGTCCATCGATGCAAAAGGACCCGGCACCGATGCCATCGACGGACGGCCATCCGGCACCAATGCCATCGACGGACAAGCCATCCGGCACCGATGTCCATCGATGGGGACCATCCGGCACCGATGTCCACCGATGGGGACCATCCGGCATCGATGCCCACCGACGAATCGATGTGGCACCGATGCCCACCGATGGAAAAGGGCTGGACATCGGTGGGGAGGATGGGGCATCGATGGCATCCCCAAAAGGGGGGGTGGCATCGATGAAGTGACCCTGGGATCGTTAAAAAGTGTCTCGGGCAGCGGTGGCGGCGACCCGAGTATGCATGGCATTGACTAACAGCGTGTGCGTCAATGGCATGCATCCGGGTAGGGACGGCACCGAGGAAGCCCAAGGAAAAAAACAGTGCGTAGGAGGAAAAAGCCTGGTAGCACTGAAAAGCAAAAAACATGGATAAAGGCATCAGGGCACCGTGGGGGGAGGGGCGCTGATGACATATAAAAGCCCAGGGCGGTTTAGGAGGGTCCCGGTGTAGCGATAGGGTATCGACTGCGTGAGGGTACCAAGGAACGAAGGACTTGAAGCTACAGAAGTCCTAAAGTTAAGGAAAAAATCCCTACCCCACTAGCATAAGCAAGCAGAGTGTCACAGAGATACTCGCAAGCTGTTTAAAGCTAACTGAAAAATGGGGGAAGGGAAGGCTTCAGTCAGTTAACAGCCTTAAGATAGTGACAGGAACCGACCGAAAAATAAGAATTAGTACTCACCGAGCGTCGTAAAAACGTACGCGGAGGGAGACCTGTGCAGGGAAAAGTGTTTTTTGAAGTGAAAAGTTAAGTGTTTCCATGAGGTAATTAGTTAAAAAATCCTCACAGAGCTCCAACCGCTATGCTGACTGCAGAGCGGAAAAAAGAAGACTGAGGGAGACACCTGTGGCTCACAGGGATAATTGCAGGCTGGGCATGCTCAGTGCACCCAGTGTGCCAGTGTCAGTCAAAGCTTGTTGAAACTTTGACAGAAAAGTTTTCCGTACAGGGCTCCATCCTCGATGTCACCCATTTGTGAGGACTACCATCCTGCTTGTCCTGTGAGAAAAATAATATTCTTTTCATTTGTGGGACCCCCCCCCCCCTCTTTTAGTTTCGTGAACCCACAAATGAAACAAATAGGATCACATTCTTTATGATTATCGCTAGTGCACACAGGTGTAGCTTGCTGGTCTTGGTGAACCTGGAAATAGATCTTCCTTTTTCCTCTCAAGATCCAGTAACTGCTGAAGGTTATGAGGAGCAGTAGAAATTTCTCTTGTTCTACCTCTTTCTGTTTGGATAAACTCAGGAAATGCAGCAAGGGAGGAGTGTGATTTGAGAAAAAGAAGACATTCACTTAGTAGAGGTCTATGGATTTTGATTTGTCCTCCTCCTCCTGTATTGGCAGGGTGGGGGGAGGTAGTCTCTCAAATCTATATCGCAAACCCTGTCATAGCTTGCCTGGGGGGGAGGGGGGGATGGAGAAGGGAGGTAAAGGAGTTTAGAAGCAGAGCAGTGCAATCATAGGAACCACTGCATTGACCCAAGTGACCTCACACTGCTGTGGAACTCCTACCTCTTGGTCATTGACCTGGACATCAGTGTGACCTTATTTTTTTATACTTTTTATTTATTTAAATTCATATTCCGCTTTTCAAAGCAGATTACATTTAGGTAGAGAGATGTAATCTGTAATAGACATGACAAAGCTTATTAAGATGATCATGACAGAGAACAGTCCCCTACAATAGGGGTGTGCAGGCCAAAAATTGCAGCGTCATGTGTGGAGGTTGATTTTTATTTTTGTTTTCCCATTTTTTAAAATGTTTTCAGATTTGGATAGAGTGCGCGCTATTTGTAAATTATTCAGAAATAGCGTACACTAAAACAATAGAAAACCCCCCCCCACAAAATGCACATCCCTACTCTACAACGTATTTGAAAATCACTTATGTTTGTCAGACTCGTAAACAAAGTTCTGTTTATCTGTCCCGGTTATTATGAAGCTATCCTCAAATTTCACATAGGGTACTGAAAGAATTCCCTGCAAATACCAAGTAGTAGTATCAAAACGATTATTCTCCCCATGTGCTATCATCGTGCCTTTATCAGAAATTCTTCCTTGCTTGCTTTTTTTTTTTTTGCAGAAAATGAAATCCCTGGGGAAAAGATGATTTCAAAACTGTGCGTGAAAACTGGCCGACAAGGTTTTTGCACGCACCTGAAATCAGGTGCCAAGTCTGAGGTGAAGTGGTTTGCTCAGTGAGTGATGGGGGATGGGCTATGAGCCCGTATGTTCAGGTACCGAAGTGGGTGATAGGACGCCACCAACCTATGCAAAAAGGCAGCAGATGCAACACCTAGAAACAGAATATGGCAGAGATAATGACAGCGACGTCCACCCACAGAGTCTGCCCCTTCTACATGTTGGGCCAACGTTCGCCCTCTGGCTTTACCCTTTCTTCCCCAGGGCTAAGGTTCCCATCCCGTTCTCCGTGTTGGAAAGGGAAGAAAAGCATTCCTCTCGTTATCAATGGACGGCTCATTGCACGATGTCTTTTCAATAAACATCTGAAATACTATGAAGAGTTTTGTTGAAAAGGCAGTGCCTTAGGGAAAACTTCAACTGCATCCAACAGTTTCTCCAGCAGCCTTTTTCAGCCTGCAAGATAAGGCATGCTGGACAATTGAGATAATTATTTGGTGATAAAAAGGTTAATTACAGCTTATCATTAACCACCCTGCAGATTCTCGCTGAGTGACAAACTGGTGCCTGTAGTGCCTCATTTTTCAATGAGACAGAGAGAAAAGAAGACTATGGCAGAGAAAACAAACAAGGTTGTGCTAATCTCTAGCACGCCTAAGCAGAGAGGTTTGACAGTGTAGTTTCTGACCTAGTCTCTTTGCTCTGTTATTTTGCTGCCCAATAAAAGTAATTCTTCGGAGACAGTGAAGCAATGACCTAGCCCCCAAGAGAGGTGCTGTAGGTTAAAAGAACAGGATTAGGATTCTGGCACCAGTGCCTCCGGTGGGAACATCTTCTACCCAGAGTGAAGAGCCTGGTCTCCCAGGAATTATACAGGATAAACACAAGGTTACCAGCAAGATAAGAATTATACTGACGACAACACATCAATAGCACAAGGGGCACCCCCCCCACCCCCCCAGCTCCCGTCCTCACCCTAAAGTATTTTAATCCGAGAGACAAAAACACTTTGGATTAGTAAAAACATGCGTCACCAGCACGGAGCGCCCCGTTTTTCCGCGGACCTTACTGCATCGGCCTGTCGGAGAGGCCGGGCACTCTGGGAACAGGCAAGTCTTGGGCCTGAAGCAGCCTCCCTTCCCTGCAGGATGAGCCCTTGCATGCCGGCAGCCGCCAGGACTGACTAGGCAGGAAGCAGGCCAAACAATGGTTTCTCAGAGCAAACTCCACAATGACTGTTGGACCAGCAAACGTGTGGCAGCCTAGGGGCTCCTTATATCCAGCCCCAGTGCTGGCCCAGTAGGAACCTGGGCCAGCACTGGGGCTGGAGGCGGCTCTGCCTAACTCTGCTTTGCTTGCTAATTCCTACCTGGCTCTTAATGGGCCAGAATCCCTGCGGCTCCACTTGTACGATCACCCGGCCTTGAACATCCCAGGGCTCTGGGTTTACAGAATCTCTGGAGCCCATCAGGGGGAGAAGGAAGACTTTTTGGCTTCTTAGCCCAAACTAAGCTGTAATAATTTTGCCATGTGAATGCGCGTTATTGGGCTTTTTTTTTTTTTTTTTAATGAAGTGTTAAAATGGTGGCATTAACGTGGAATTTATTAACAAATGAGATGCAAAAGGGGCCTTTGCTAGAAAAATAGCACAGTGCGTGTTATTTTACTGCAATGTGCACTGCATCGGAACAATGGGGGTTGCAAAAGAAGAGCGCATATTGCAAAAAAGATAACGCATCGTTGAAGCATCACTGCCTCCTCCCTGAAACGTAGATCAGGCTGGCTGGCTCTTTAAACCTCCTCAGCACTGTGAGGTGCGAGGAGAGTACTGGACTCAGAAGCGGTGGAGGGATTTAGAGAGAGAGCTTGCACTGCATACTTCTGCTGCGTTGTTTTCCTTCACTTTCTTTTCCTATTATCTTTAGTCCATTTTTTTTATGAGAAAAGGGATGAGTGCAAGTGAGTATTTGTCTAACCTTGATCATGTTTCTTCTCAGCAAGAGACAGAGCAGTGACTGAGTGAGTAAGGAAGACGGTAGAACCTCAGGACAAATCTTCCTCCTCCTCTTCCTCTGCCGACAGGAACTGGAATTGCACTTTTGAATTCTGCATCCCCTGTCGCCTGTGGTTTAAAGCAGAGCTCTTGGCTGCCGTGGTCCGCAGAGGAAGGAGAGTCAGATCGAGGCGTCGCCACTCTCCTCTGCTTAAACAGCAGCAGGGGTTGAGAGAAGAGAGGGGGAGAGAAGATTAATAGGAAGGGCGATGGGAGGGCAAGGAGGGATAGGGATGGAACCCTATCCCTCCTTGGAAGAGACCCCCCCTTTCCCCAAAAGGTTCCCCAGTTCCTAACTGGGGAACCTAACTGGGGAACCCTTCCGAAGGGATGGGCTCCACCTTAACCAGGGTGGAACCAGACTGCTGGCGCTAACCTTTAAAAAGGAGATAGAGCAGCTTTCAAACTAAAACAAAGGGGAAAGCCGACAGTCGCTCAGCAGCGCATGGTTCGGAGAGATGTATCTTTAAAGGATACTAATCATGCATTAGAATTAGGGCATCCCGACAGTGAGGTTCCAATAATTAGAAAAGTAGTCCAAGTGCCTGTAACTAAAAACTCACCTGAGCTAAAAAATTCTAACTTATCCCTATCAATTAATAAGCAGAATGAAAATACAAAACAAAAAACAAACTTTGAAATGTTTGTATGCTAATGCCAGAAGTCTAAGAAGTAAGATGGGAGAATTAGAATGTATAGCAGTAAATGATGACATAGACTTAATTGGCATCTCAGAGACATGGTGGAATAGAGGATAACCAATGGGACAATGTTATACCGGGGTACAAATTATATCGCAATGACAGAGAGGAGCAGTCGGGAGGAGGTGTGGCGCTTTATGTCCGGGATGGCATAGAGTCCAACAGGATAAAGATCCTGCATGAGACTAAATACAAAATTGAATCTTTATGGGTAGAAATCCCTTGTGTGTCAGGGAAGACTACAGTGATAGGGGTATACTATCGTCCACCTGGTCAAGATGGTGAGATGGACAGTGAAATGCTAAGAGAAATTAGGGAAGCTAACCAAATTGGTAGTGCAGTAATAATGGGAGACTTCAATTACCCCAATATAGACTGGGTAAATGTATCATCGGGTCACGCTAGAGAGATAACGTTCCTGGATGGAATAAATGATAGCTTTATGGAGCAATTGGTTCAGGAACCGACGAGAGAGGGAGCAATTTTAGATCTAATTCTCAGTGGAGCACAGGACTTGGTGAGAGAGGTAATGGTGGTGGGGCCGCTTGGCAATAGTGATCATAATATGATCAAATCTGATTTAATGACTGGAAGAGGAACAGTGTGCAAATCCAAGGCTCTCGTGCTAAACTTTTAAAAGGGAAACTTTGATAAAATGAGAAAAATTGTTTGAAAAAAACTGAAAGGGGCAGCTACAAAAGTAAAAAATGTCCAAGAGGAGTGGTCATTGTTAAAAAATACCATTCTAGAAGCACAGTCCAGATGTATTCCACACATTAAGAAAGGTGGAAAGAAGGCAAAACGATTACCGGCATGGTTAAAAGGGGAGGTGAAAGAAGCTATTTTAGCCAAAAGATCTTCATTCAAAAATTGGAAGAAGGATCCAACAGAAGAAAATAGGATAAAGCATAAACGTTGGCAAGTTAAATGTAAGACATTGATAAGAAAGGCTAAGAGAGAATTTGAAAAGAAGTTGGCTGTAGAGGCAAAAACTCACAGTAAAAACTTTTTAAAATATATCCGAAGCAGAAAGCCTGTGAGGGAGTCAGTTGGACCGTTAGATGATCGAGGGGTTTAAAGGGGCACTTAGAGAAGATAAGGCCATCGCGGAAAGATTAAATGATTTCTTTGCTTCGGTGTTTACTGAAGAGGATGTTGGGGAGGTACCCGTAATGGAGAAGGTTTTCATGGGTAATGATTCAGATGGACTGAATCAAATCACGGTGAACCTAGAAGATGTGGTAGGCCTGATTGACAAACTGAAGAGTAGTAAATCACCCGGACCGGATGGTATACACCCCAGAGTTCTGAAGGAACTAAAAATGAAATTTCAGACCTATTAGTAAAAATTTGTAACTTATCATTAAAATCATCCTTTGTACCTGAAGACTGGAGGATAGCAAATGTAACCCCAATATTTAAAAAGGGCTCCAGGGGCAATCCGGGAAACTACAGACCGGTTAGCCTGACTTCAGTGCCAGGAAAAATAGTGGAAAGTATTCTAAACATCAAAATCACAGAACATATAGAAAGACATTGTTTAATGGAACAAAGTCAGCATGGCTTTACCCAGGGCAAGTCTTGCCTCACAAATCTGCTTCACTTTTTTGAAGGAGTTAATAAACATGTGGATAAAGGTGAACCGGTAGATATAGTATACTTGGATTTTCAGACGGCGTTTGACAAAGTTCCTCATGAGAGGCTTCTAGGAAAAGTAAAAAGTCATGGGATAGGTGGCGATGTCCTTTCATGGATTGCAAACTGGCTAAAAGACAGGAAACAGAGAGTAGGATTAAATGGACAATTTTCCCAGTGGAAGGGAGTGGACAGTGGAGTGCCTCAGGGATCTGAATTGGGATCCTTACTTTTCAATATATATATATAAATGATCTGGAAAGAAATACAATGAGTGAGATAATCAAATTTGCAGATGACACAAAATTGTTCAGAGTACTTAAATCACAAGCAGATTGTGATAAATTGCAGGAAGACCTTGTGAGACTGGAAAATTGGGCATCCAAATGGCAGATGAAATTTAATGTGGATAAGTGCAAGGTGATGCATATAGGGAAAAATAACCCATGCTATAATTACACAATGTTGGGTTCCATATTAGGTGCTACAACCCAAGAAAGAGATCTAGGTGTCATAGTGGATAACACATTGAAATCGTCGGTTCAGTGTGCTGCGGCAGTCAAAAAAGCAAACAGAATGTTGGGAATTATTAGAAAGGGAATGGTGAATAAAACAGAAAATGTCATAATGCCTCTGTATCGCTCCATGGTGAGACCGCACCTTGAATATTGTGTACAATTCTGGTCGCCGCATCTCAAAAAAGATATAATTGCAATGGAGAAGGTACAGAGAAGGGCTACCAAAATGATAAGGGGAATGGAACAACTCCCCTATGAGGAAAGACTAAAGAGGTTAGGACTTTTCAGCTTGGAGAAGAGATGGCTGAGGGGGGATATGATAGAGGTGTTTAAAATCATGAGAGGTCTAGAACGGGTAGATGTGAATCGGTTATTTACTCTTTCGGATAATAGAAAGACTAGGGGGCACTTCATGAAGTTAGCATGGGGCACATTTAAAACTAATTGGAGAAAGTTCTTTTTTACTCAACGCACAATTAAACTCTGGAATTTGTTGCCAGAGGATGTGGTTAGTGCAGTTAGTATAGCTGGGTTTAAAAAAGGATTGGATAAGTTCTTGGAGGAGAAGTCCATTACCTGCTATTAAGTTCACTTAGGGGCGGATTTTAAGAGCCCTGCTCGCCTAAATCCGCCCAAATCCGGGCGGATTTAGGCGAGCAGGGCCCTGCGCGCCGATGAGCCTATTTTACATAGGCTCACCGGTGCGCGCAGACCCCGGGACTCGTGTAAGTCCCGGGGTTCTCCGAGGGGGGCGTGTCGGGGGCGGGCCCTGTCGTCGCGGCATTTAGGGGGCGTGTCGGCAGCATTTTGGGGCGGGTCTGGGGGCGTGGTTACCGCCCGGGGCGGTCTGGGGGCGTGGCCGCGCCCTCCGTACCCGCCCCCAGGTTGCGTCCCGGCGCGCTAGTGGCCCGCTGGCTCGCGGGGATTTACGTCTCCCTCCGGGAGGCGTAAATCCCCCGACAAAGGTAAAGGGGGGGGTTTTAGACAGGGCCGGGGGGGTGGGTTAGGTAGAGGAAGGGAGGGGAAGGTGAGGGGAGGGCGTTAGAGGATTCCCTCCAAGGCCGCTCCGATTTCGGAGCGGCCTTGGAGGGAACGGGGGTAGGCTGTGCGGCTTGGCGCGCGCCGGCTATACGTAATCGATAGCCTTGCGCGCGCCGATCCAGGATTTTAGCAGATACGCACGACTACGCGCGTATCTACTAAAATCCCGCGTACTTTTGCTTGCGCCTGATACGCCAGCAAAAGTACACGAACGTGTTTGAAAATCTACCCCTTAGAGAATAGCCACTGCCATTAGCAATGGTAACATGGAATAGACTTAGTTTTTGGGTACTTGCCAGGTTCTTATGGCCTGGTTTGGCCTCTGTTGGAAACAGGATGCTGGGCTTGATGGACCCTTGGTCTGACCCAGAATGGCATTTTCTTATGTTCTTATGTTCTTATGTTCTTAAAGAGAGAGGTGCACCCTCACCCAACCAGTCGATGATATACAGATCGTTCTTCCGGGGGATGAGGGCAGAACTAATGCCATTTCTCAGCTTAATGATAAGCTGGCAAAGGAATCCAGCTATTTTTTTTTTAACTAAATTTGATACTGAATACAAAGAAGGCTGAGATTTTGATGATTTGACTATTCCAGTAAAAAATGGAGTCCTGTGTTTTTAGGCCCATCCGTTTTAGTATGGAATTTAGTGAAGAAATCCGACACCAGTCATGATATGGAAGCTCCTATCTTCCAAGTAGTCCATACAGCCTTCTGGAAATCGAGGTTGGTCAGGCAGCTGTGTCTGTTTTTGGATTTAAAATCTATTAGGATTGTGGCTTATGCTTTGGTTATATCACATCTGGACTATTGTAATGGCCTATGCCTGGGCTTCCCCGAGACTCTCACCATTATGGGTAAACTTTCAAAGGAGTTAACGCTCGGCCAACTAGCATATACATGCGTAAGCAGCTTGCAGTCACGTACATGCTAGTTTATAAACATCATGCACACATTTACCAGTGTAACAAAGGGGCAGTCTAGACGTGTTCAAGGCCAGGGTCAGGAGGTACGTGCAGAAGCTGCTATTTTATAAGAAATATTCTCATGTAACTTATCTAACTTATTTGCGCAATTTTACACCTGCCTCCTGGGTGGGAGGTCTGAGTGAACCGGTGACGGTTCAGGATGGAGTACTGGAAGGTCTAGGTGAACTGGAGACAGACTGGGTGAACTGGCAGAGGTATCGGTAAACTGGTGATTCAACTACACATGCAAGAACGTTTCTTCAAATGGCATACACATGTATGTTATTAAATACCTGTTTTTATGTACACGTGTTCTATTATTTTAAGAACCTAAAATATGCGCGCGCATGTTTATAAAGTGGTTCTATCAGCCTGTATTTACTGATATTTCTGGGGCACTTCTCTTGGGGGAAAAGTTGGTGGGATCAGGCAAGTTCTCAGCTCTGCAGATTTCAGTTTTCTTAGCTCTTCCCATACATTCTCTTCCATAAATGGAGTTTCACCTATTCCTAGCCTTTCTACAGTCTTGATAACAACCGGTCCGAGAACGCGGCCTACTCGCCACCCGAACCGATGAATAGAATGCCCCCTCGGCCGACATCATATCCGGTCCAGGAGGACCTTTAAAAAGTAAGATCTCGCCCGGAGCCATCCCTTTGCCGCGCCGCCAGCTCACCGCTCCGACCCCGACCCGGCTCAATGTGATCGGCGCGGGAGGCCTATCGAGACCCGAGCCCTGCTGAGACCACCCCGGTCCGAGAACGCGGCCTACTCACCACCCGAACCGACGAACGGAACGCCTCCTCGGCCGACATCATATACGGTCCAGGAGGACCTTTAAATATAATGAACCTTTTGTCTGGCGTCTTGCAACAAAGGATCGCAACTAAGGGGCCTGCTAAAATATGAAAGGCCCCAGCTGTAGCAAAATGTCACAGAAAACAATTGTTTTGATGACCACAGCAAAGGAACTTGCACTAAAATAGTGAAACTACTAGGAAATATCCATAGAAGCGTAGAGTTCGAGGCCCTAGAAAAACAACAGTGCTCAGAAACTCTCCTAGCTGTCAGTTTCTGTGCAAAAATAATGTCCACAGTTCTGCGGTCAGGCTTCCTGCCAAGACCCCATTACAGGTATCAGGAAATGGCCGCCACATCTCCAATTAGGCCTCTGATCTGTTACCATGGCAGAGTTGTGTAACAAAGTTTTCAGCAGCCTTCACGGTGTCCAGTATGGAGACTTTCCCGTCGACAACTACCTGCAGTCTCACTGGGTAAAGCATAGCATAACGAACGTTTAACTTCTGGAGTTCTTTTTTAACGTTAAGAAACTCCTGATGCTTTTTCTGAAGTTCTGTTGAGAAGTCAGGAAAAAACATGATTTTATGTCCCCTGAAATTAACCATACCTGCATCCCTCACAGCAGCCAGTATTCTTCATTTATCCTCAAAATGATGCGGTCAAATTATCACTGCTCTCGGGCACGCCAAAGGATCTGGCGGAGGTGCAAGGGAGCGATGAACTCGGTCTACTTTAATGAGGCCTTTAGCAGGAGAGACCACCAAAGTTTCATGGAGCCATTTTGTAAAGAATGTAGCTGCATTCTGCCCTTCGGTTTTCTCTGGCAATCCAATCACCCAAATATTACATTGCTGAGACCTGTTCTCCAGGTTGTCCAATTTTCCTGAACCACCACAAACTGATCTGTCCACTTTAGCACTTAGAGGGGTGAGGGTCGTCTCCAGCTCGCTTACTCTCTCTTCCACCTCACCAAATCGGGCTGTATTCTCCTGTACCATCTCCACCATCTGTGCAACCTTATCAACTATCACCCCTAAAAGGGTGTCTAGTTTAGAGGAAATAGTGTTCACAAATTTTTCCATCAAGAGAGAGATATAGTTGCGGTTTTCCCCTGCGCCAGTGGTGTTAGCTACTCCCTCATTGTCAGAAGCTGAGTCAACCATGTCTTGTTGCTCAATGGCCGCCAATTTCTTCCCCGATTTCAGGATTTTACCGCCTTTGTTCATCCACAGGTAGGGGATGGATTGCTTGGAAACTTCTTTACCAAGAGACATAATGGTCCCGACAGCAAGAAAAGATAAGTTTTAAGCAGCATTAATAAGGATCTCATTGGGAACCAACAGCCGCAGCAACCTGCCTGCTCAACGCATAACCAGAAGCCTAGTTGGGCATTCTTATGTAGTTTGGGCCCATAAGTATGCCTGTCAACATCGTATGGCCCTCATCTTAGACTGGCTGTTAGGGGTATAGTGGTACACTGGCTGGGCCGTAGAGGAATGCGTTGGAATGAGTTGCTGCCTTACCTGCGAGGGTTATTAAATTCTGTAGCCTGGCCAGATGTACTGCTGATCTACCTTGGCGGAAATGATTTGGGCCAATGGTCTTTTATTTTATTTATTTATCGAGTTTTATATACCGTCGTTCGGTTTCGCCATCACAACGGTTTACAAAGTTTCGATGTTTAACAGAGTTTCCAAAGATTCATGTGATTGTCAACATAAATATTGTAGGCTTTATAAACGTAGATCGTATTTCAAACTATGCGGTTTCAGTTCTGTATGTATTATTTTATTTATTTATTTATTTAGAATATATTTCTATACCGGACTTCATGAATAAAATTCACATCAGGCCGGTTTACATGGAACTAGGGAATAACAAGTGTAACCGAACAAGAAGGCTGAAGCAAGCAAAGTTACATAAAACAGGGACATAGAACTTGGGGGCTGTAGTAGCCAGGAAGTAGGCAGATCAGAAATTAACAACATATAAATAAAATGAGACGGGATAAGAGATTAGTGATCATCCCATTCCTTGTGCTGAGTCTGACGTGAAATTTTGACTTAGGGAAATGCTTGGAGGAAAAGCCACGTCTTAAGTTTCCTTCGAAAGGTATGAAGGCAGGGTTCAAGTCTAAGGTCAGTCGGTAGTCTGTTCCAGAGGACAGGGCCTGCTGTGGAGAAGGAACGCTCTTTGGTGGATTTAAGCCGGGTGGATTTGGTAGGTGGGACTTGAAGGGTTCCTTTATATGCTTCTCTGATGGGTCTTTCCGAAGAGTGGTGTTTGAAGGGGGTCTGCAGGTCTAGTGTGAGCTGTTTGTGGATAGATTTGTGGATTAGGGTGAGTGCTTTGTGTAGAATTCTGTATTTTATTGGCAGCCAATGTAGGTTTCGGAGGATGGGGGTGATGTGCGCCCGTCGGTTGGTGTTGGTTAAGATTCTGGCTGCTGCGTTCTGGAGCATTTGTAGAGGTTTTGTGGCTGAGATGGGGAGCCCCAGGAGTAAAGCATTGCAGTAGTCAGTTTTCGAGAATAACGTGGATTGAAGGATGGTTCTGAAGTCCTGGAAGTGGAAAAGGGGTTTTATTCTTTTAGAACTTGAAGCTTATAGAAACAGTCCTTGGTGATATTATTAATTGATTTCTTTAAATTCAGATGACTGTCTAATATCACTCCTAAATCTCTTGTATGAGAGATCTGTGGGTCCAGAGCTGTAAAATCGGTGTAGGTCGAGTGTTCAGGGGAGATAAGAAGGATTTCCGTCTTGGATGAGTTTAGAACCAAGTTCAGGCTAGAGAGAAGGCTTTTTATGGACTTCAGGCAATTTTCCCAATAGTCAAGCATTTTTGGCACAGATTCTTTTATGGGGATCAAAATCTGAACATCATCTGCATAGAGGTAGGGTGTTAATTTTAGGTTTGTGAGCAGATGGCATAGGGGCAGTAAGTAGATATTGAAGAGGGTCGGGGATAAAGAAGAGCCTTGTGGGACGCCTAGCGTTGCTTTATAACTTGGTGATTCTCTGTTGTTGACTCTAACCTTGTAACTTCTATTGTTGAGGAAAGAGTTGAACCATTTGAGGGCGAGACCAGCGATTCCAATGTCTGATAGATGGTTTAGCAGAATAGCATGGTTTACCGTATCGAAAGCTGCCGAGATATCTAGTAGGACCAGTAAGTATGATAGCCCTTTGTCAAGACCCAAGAGGATGTGGTCTGATAGGGAGATGAGAAGGGTTTCTGTACTGGAGGATTTCCGGAAACCGTACTGTGATGGGTATAGTATTTTATGTTCCTCAAGGTAGTCCGAGAGTTGTGTGTTCACAACTTTCTCTGTGAGCTTCGCTAGAAACGGAAGGTTGGATATGGGTCTAAAATTGGAGAGTTCTTTAGTGTCCAGGTTGGGTTTTTTCAAGAGCGGTTTGAGAGATGCAGTTTTTAGCTCATCCGGGTAGATTCCTTGGGCTAGGGAACAGTTTATGAAGTTAGTCAGCGCTCTGGAGATGGTGCTGGGGATAAGGAGCAGAAGTTTGGTAGGGATTTATTTATTTATTTATTTATTTAATGGTTTTTCTATACCGCCGCTCATCAAAGATATCACGTCGGTGTACAAGGAACAAAAATACGCAATTGCGTGTACATATAACAGGATAATGGTCCGTCGGATGTGGTCCGTCGGATAGCTGGCAGGTTTCATTTTCTTAAGGGCTTGCATTTTATTAAGGGCTTGCATTGGTTCCAAATGTTTGCATAGGGTCAGTAGGAGTGGAATAGTATCTGAGAGTCATTGGGTGTTTTGGTAGGCTTTGGTGAACAGCCAGGTTTTTAGTTCTTTTTTGAAGGGTTTTAGATTTTGTTGTGTTCTAAGTTCGGTTGGGAGGGTATTCCAGAGTTTGGGACTTCCTAGGGATATGGCTCTCTTCCGAGTTGAGGTAAGTTGTTTGGAACGAGTAGGTGGAATCTTTAAAAGACCTTGTTAGCTTAGCGGAGGTTTCTGTTTGGGAAGTGTAGTTTTATAGATGTACTAAGCCAGTTTGTTTATTTTTCATATATTATTTTGTGTAGTATGGATAGTATTTTATATTCTATCCTGAATTTTATTGGGAGCCAGTGTAGTGAAATAAATGTAGGAGTAATGGGATCGTGTTTTTTAGTTCCAGTGAGTATTCTGGCGGCTGTATTTTGGAGTATTTGGAGTGGTCGGATGGTGGTGAGAGATAAGCTGAATAACAGGGAGTTGCAGTAGTCCAGGTTGGAGAAGATGAGTAGTTGAAGGACTGTTCTGAAGTCGTAGGGGGATAGGAAAGGTTTTAGACATCGTAGGGTTAGGAGTTTGTGATATCCGTCTTTGATTTTAGAGGTGATGTGGTTCTTGAAGGATAGTTCTTTGTCAATTATGACTCCTAGGTTGCGGGCATGAGTTACACGTGATATTGCAGCTTTTTGGTTTGTTAAATTGAGAGGTGGTAGTTGTGGAGTATTGTTCTTTCTGTCTAGTATGATTATTTCTGTTTTATCGAAGTTTAGGATGAGTTTCATGTTGGTTAGTAGTTGTTCTATTTTGGTGAGGTAAATGGCTGTTTTTTTGTAGGTGTCTTCCAGAGTGTTATGAATTGGGATTAATATTTGGAGATCATCCGCATATATGAAGTGGGTCAGTTTAAGGTTTGAGAGGAAGTGGCATATCGGGAGCAGATAAATGTTGAAGAGTGTCGCAGATAGGGCGGAATCTTGGGGAACTCCGGGTGTCAAGGTTTTATTTTCTTTGAGAGTGAGTTGTTGATTGACATTTGGTAGGTTCTTTGTGATAGATAGGATGAGAACCATTGTAGGGTTTTTTTCTTTTGCACCAATTTCGGAGAGACAGGTCAATCATGATTGAATGGTTTACTGTGTCGAAAGCTGCTGATAGGTCAAGTAGGACTAAAAGGTAGCTGTGGTCCTTTTCAAAGCCTTTGAGCACGGTGTCATTTAAGATAGGAGTAGTGAACTCAGTGTTCAGGTGTTTCCTGAAGCCAAATTGCGTGGGGAGTAGGATATTGTTTTCTTCCAGTAGGTCGCTGAGTTGGGAGTGGACTATTTTTCGACTAATTTTTGGCAATGAATTGGTAGGTTTGATATGGGTTTGGTAGGTGGTAGTCCTGGCCGTGAGCACCGCAGCCAGGCCCTTGACCTCTTGATTCCCGGGACCTGCTCCTGCCTCCAGAGTCCTAGCTTGTGGCCTGTTTGGCGGCGTCCCCGCTGGGGCAGCACCGCTGTGAAGGTTCCGGTGGACGCCCTGTTCCTAGGCACGCCACTTGGGCGCCTTTGTAGCCAGTTTCCCGCCAGTGCCGACTCCGCCCAATTCCTGACGTTAGACGCTGCGGCCTTGATAAGCCGCCCGCGGCCATCCAACCATTGCCTTGCAACGGGTTAGCATTCTGGTTTCCTGTTGCGTTGCGCCCCGGAGTGACCTGCTTGGCTACGTCGCTCCGTTCCTGCTACAGTACCTGCTTGGTTCCTGCCTGCCTGCTTCAGTACCTGCTTGGATCCTGCCCGCCTGCTACAGTACCTGCTTGGTTCCTGCCTGTTTGCTACAGTACCTGCTTGGTTCCTGCCTGGTTCCAGTACCCGAGTCTTGCTACAGTTCCTGCCTGGTTCCAGTACCCGAGTCCTGCTACAGTTCCTGCCTGGTTCCAGAACCCGTACCCAGTTACAGTATCACTACTGTCCTAGTCTAGTTCCAGTTACCTGTCCTGATCCACAACCCGTCTTAAGTCCCAGCGGCTGGGCCCCTATGGGCTCCTCCCGGGGGAGCACCAGCTTCCACGGTGAAGAGCATCTACGTCCCGCCTGAACATCTGCCTCCCGGCCCGCTGCTCATCAGAGACATTGTCCATCTCTTCCTAGTCTCCAGCAGATCGGCCCAAGGGTCCACTAAACTGAGACTCCCACAACAGGTAGTTTAGTGGGTTTTCTAGATCAAGGTTGGTCTTTTTCAGAATGGGTTTGATAATTGCTGATTTTAGGCAGTCGGGGTAGTTTCTTTCTGTGAGGGATAGGCTTACAATGTCGGTTAATGTTTTGGTTATTGATGGTTCAATGGCTTTGATCGTCGGTATGGGTATGTTATCGATAGGCTGTTTGGCTGGGTTCATTTTTTTGATGATCGTTTGGATTTCCAGTGAAGATGCTGTATCAAAGTTGGGCCAACTTATTTGCTTGCTTTGTATTTTTGAGTCTTGCATGTTGTTGTTGAGGTTGTTATTTATGAGGTTTTTTATTTTTTCGTTAAAGAAATCTGCGAAATCATTGCTTGTGATCTTGGGGGTTGATAATATCAGGTCATTGGAGGATTTGGTTAGGCTGTGAACGATATTGAAAAGCATTCTTGGGTTATGTTGGTATTTGTTTATTTTGTTTGAGTAGAAATCTGTTTTTGCTTTGTGGGTAAGTTTTTTGTAGTCAGCTAAAAGAGTGATCGGTAGGCGTTAAGTAGTATTGTTGTTTTGTTGTTCCTCCAAGCTTTCTCTTTTTTTCTGAGTTCACATTTGGCTGATCTGATGTTGTCGTTGTACCATTGGTTCTGGTGTTTTGGGTTTTTTATTGTTTTCTTGACGACGGATGGTGGATACTGTGTGTAAGGATTTTGCTGTTGTTTTGGACAAGCTTCCATTTGCTGTTGGTGGTTGGTCTGATATTATTCCAAGGCCTGCTGTGATGGATCAGTTTTAGTGGGGGCATTTTTGGGCTATGGCTAACCGGCAAATTGGTGCATGATTGTGTGCACAAGGGAGAGGCATATTATGCACAAGTGGGCTTGTGACGTATGTAAGAGCCTGTATTGTTCAGATGGTGTTCTTCTGTCTGACACTGGCCTTGATTTGTTTTTGAATACATTACAGGAGGCCTAGGAAGAAATTTTATTTCAGGGATCGTAGGCTGCATCTTGTGTGTGTGTGTGTGTGTGGGGGGGGGGGGGGGGGGGTGAATCATATGAAAAGCCTTTGGGTGTCCCATGCCTGTGGCAGGTTCCTCAGCTTGGGTTACTGATTGGGTTGTAGAGTCAAGCAGTTGGGATAGTTGGTAGGTCAG
Organism: Rhinatrema bivittatum; assembly: GCF_901001135.1. NCBI lineage: Eukaryota > Metazoa > Chordata > Amphibia > Gymnophiona > Rhinatrematidae > Rhinatrema > Rhinatrema bivittatum. Next base: position 26,123,726 of record NC_042619.1, read on the forward strand.
AGATGAAGTTTGGCTTCTTTGCTGTGACTGGGTTCAGTCGCTTGGGGTGGGCAGTTCCTTGCTGGGCTGTGGCAGGGACTGCTTTGAGAGACAGCTGGTACTGTCATTGAATCTTTAGGCCTTGTGGGCCTGGAGGTGGTTGCATCTTGCGTGGGGGGGGGGGGGGGGGGGGGGGGGGGGGGGGGGGGGCGGATGATTACCAGAGCTATTGTTTGTTTGCAAGCTTGGATACATATATGTTTGTTGGTTTGTTATATTGTTAATAAAGCTGCGGCCTTTTGATCCCAAAAGGGGAATTGTGTCTGTCTTTTGTTTGGGTGTCATCATTAGGAAGGTGGTGGGAGGAGGGAGGCATCATGTGTACCCATGTCATAGCCATCCGCTGTAAATCTAGAGTGACTCTTTGAAACCCTTGGCTCAAGCTGCTAGGAGTTAAACTGGGGGGGTATGCTTGAGAGTTATGCCATACAACTATCACATAACTCCCCCTCCCCCACCCCAAGTCCCACCAACATTGTCTTTACTGCTCCACTCCCAACTCCAACAGACCAAGAAGTGGATTCATATCCCAATGCTGGACCCCCCCCCCCCCCCACCTTGACAGTGCGCTATGCTTCCACGTATTCACTAGAAGGGTTCAGGCACACTAGGCTGAGGCAAACTGTGTTTTATCAGGACTTACAGTATATAAAGGTAGAGCCTCCAGTTTATTGAAGCTCACCCAGGATCCGAAGGCTTGGTGATAAGTTGCAAGGCCTGAGACAAGAGGGAAGAAACATCTGGGTTACATTCACATACAGTAACATTTCTGCATGTAAAGAAATATGCTAATCCCACTCAGATCCAGATAATCCCTAGAGCTCTAGGCTCTGTAGCCAACGAGTAAAGGTCAGGGGAAAGGATACAGCTCCATTAGTGTATGTGGTTTTTAGGGGGCACTTTAGATTAATTCCTCAATGTAGTTTGTTTGGTTTTTTTTAACTGTGATCCCTGCCTTTTTTAGAAGCTCAAAGGAGCCAACACAAAAACCTAAGTAACAAAGGGTTAACACAGCTGGATGGCAGAGTTAAAATCCTATTTCTGGGGGAAAGGTTCTGCAGCGTATCCGCTTGCCTGCCCGGCCCCATCCAGGCATTGGCGAGAGCGGGCAGATCTACTGAAGCAGCCGTGTGAAAGCTGCATCTGGAAAAATCATGAGAAAAGTCCGAGCAGGCAGGCTCCGGCAGCATTTAAGCTTTGCTTCGCCACGGAGCTGTGAACGATTCCATTGCAAATAGATTGGTAACAGGGGCTTGGAGTGAGACATTAAAAAAAAAAAAAAAGAATGGCATCTCCAGATGTATTGTCTGGAATAAACAGGAATAGGAGGTGATCTGCAGTGTGGCATTGTCAATCACTAGCAAAACTTCCAAGGGAATTTTCCAGAGCACACAATGATTCTTGCTTTTGTGTTTTAAGAGCCAACCAGGAGCAGCCAACGAAACACTGAACAGGAAGAGAACAAGAGTAAAAAGGTTTTTTTATTTTTTTGTGTGTGTCATGCTGTAAAATAGGTTACAGAAAGTCCAGTAACATCTTGGAAGATCCTGAATGTTATGGTATGAAATGTTTCTTCCTTAAAATTCCAGCTTAGTCGCAGCCAGGGCTGGGATCGGATACCACAAACCTTCACTTGCAATTCCTCGGGGATTTTTCCCTTCTCCACCATCCACTCCCTACTTACTTTTAGTCCAGTCGCTGCAGCAACCTGGGGGCAGTAAACCAGGGACCCTGCCAGACCCTGCCAGACCCTGCAATCTTACTCCAGCCACTAGGTGTCAGCATTGCATAATGAGTATGACTATCTCCCCCCCCCCCCCTCCCCCAACAAGGGCAGTGAGTGCTGTCTCCACAGCATCCTCAGCCGAAGCTGATCCAGGGAGGGGAAGACTTGACCCACAAATCGAGCTCAAGTTCCTCCACAGAGGCACCGGACCGGCCCCAGCCTTTTTTTAAAATCCTTTTTTCCTGTCCAGTTGTCTCTGTTAGGTCCTTGATCTCAGCTTTCCGCTGGAAGAGCTTGCGAATCTTTTATTTGTTCACTTAATTCTGGAAGTTATTCTACTCCTCTTACTAAATGCCTGGAGAGTTAATGGGGAATTTTTTTTTTTTTTTTTTATAATTTTAGTTAATGGGGAATTTTTAGACCGTTCCACCTGTTTTATGAGCTGCAGGAATGACAACATTGCAATTATTGGCTCTAGTAGGGAGAGGGTAATTTTCAAAGGGACCTCTGTGAAGAAAACGGGATCCTTTACAAAACCGTCCACCCAGTATGCGGGTAAACTTACCCACCTTTGCCGTGTCTGCGCATGGGCTTACCCAGACTGAGCAGAGGCGTCCCCGCAGACAGGACTGGGGAAGAGTTTACACCTGTGCAAGGACTTTTGCGTTTTCAAAAGTATGGCGTGCAAAATGTCCCGAAAAAATTCTGCGCCCAATCATCTGCGGGCATTTTCAGTGGGATTATTTTCAAAAGGGAACGTGTGGGCACGTGTGTAACCCTTTTTCCGATTTTATGGTAGTCCAGAGGGCACACAAAATTTCTCTTGCGGCTATCTCCTTGTGCTCTTTCCCAAAGGAGTGGATTTTTTCTACCGGGGGGGGGGGGGAGTTTAACCTTTAAGACCCCAGGTGGTGAATGGGAATCCTCCCTCAGGTGTGTTACTGTCCCCTTTGGTGATGGTAGTGCTGTATAAACAGGCAGGACACAGTGCGGGTGTTCAAAAGAAACTTTACTTTGATTCGCAGTCATGTAAATAAATGTCCAGTCGATGGTGTAACTTCGGTGTGGATTTGCTGGCTAATTTACATGGGCTGTTAGCAAATTATCCCCTTAGTAGCTGGTGCAAGGTATCGTTTGGGAGCAGATTCCAGTTTCACGCAAGATTTTAAAGCGCGCAGAAAGACAGCAGAAAGTCGGCATTCTTGCACAATTATGAAACGGCTCCTCTTTTGGTCCTTTTTTTCCTTCTGACATTTCGGTAAGGAAGGGATATTATCTATCCTGAGGGGAAAGTTTGATGCAGGCAAAGCCTCGTGCAAAACAAACAAAAAAAGAAGCACTATGAAGCCTCTTGCCTGATTCTTAAATGCAACGTTTCCAGGCAAAAGTTGCAGAGTGCCTTCTTGCAGATGATTTTGCTGGCTGGCCCTTTGAGGTTTGGTTTTCTAACAGGAAATCATGAGTCCCTCAAGACTCCTTGATCATTGTCCCGAAAAAGGCATTGATAATTTTGGTCAGGTTTTGGATTTTGCTGGATCTTTTATGAACGTTCCTTGCAGGAGGGGGAAAAAAAACCTTTCTATTTTGCAATTTTAAATAAGCAGGCTGGCGGAACTAAACCAGCCCTCGGGGGTCTAGAGTTTGCTGTAAGTGACACAGGAAACCCCCTGAGAACATAAATAAAAAAAACCGATGCAATTTGGTAAATTCTAAAAATAACTTGGCAAGGAAAAGCACAAGTTGCATTGACACTCGCTCTGTTTTCCTAATCTGAAATACCATCCAACAGCAGGGGTTCCCCAACAGGGCTTTTTCTGGCAATGGTGCAATAATTCCACGCAGTGCATACATACACATTTAATAGCAATATTTTCAAACGGATTCCCATGCAGTTGGCAATGTTGGGGTTTTTTCTCGACCAATTGGTTTGTTGGTTTACAAATATGCAATTTCTTAAACTTTCAAATGAGTCTAAGAGTGAAGATACTATGCCCCTCTGTGGTCTCAAATGCTCCTGCACCACCTCATCCCATGGATACGTCTTGCACTGTTTCTAGAGGCGCAGTCCAGATGTATTCCATGCATTAAGAAAGGTGGAAGTAAGGCAAAACGATTACTGTCATGGTTAAAAGGTGAGGTGAAAGAGGCTGTTTTAGCAAAAAAAAAAAAAAATCCTTCAAAAATTGGAAGAAGGATCCATCTGAAGAAAATAGGATAAAACATAAGCATTGTCCAGTTAAGTGTAAAACATTGATAAGGCAGGTGAAGAGAGAATTTGAAATGAAGTTGGCCACAGAGGCAAAAAGTCATAATAAAAACTTTTAAAAATATATCTGAAGCAAGAAACCTATGAGGGAGTCGGATGGACCATTAGATGACCGAGGGGTTAAAGGGGCTCTTAGGGAAGATAAGGCCATTGCAGAAAGACTAAATGAATTCTTTGCTTCCGTGTTTACTAATGAGGATGTTGGGGAGATACCAGTTCCAGAGATGGTTTTCAGCGGTGATGAGTCAGACGAACTGAACGAAATCACTGTGAACCTGGAAGATGTAGTCGGCCAGCTTGACAAATTAAAGAGTAGCAAATCACCTGGACCAGATGGTATGCATCCTAGGGTACTAAAGGAACTAAAAAATGAAATTTCTGATCTATTAGTTAAAATTTGTAACCTATCATTAAAATCATCTATTGTACCTGAAGACTGAAGGGTGGCCAATATAACCCCAATATTTAAAAAGGGCTCCAGTTTTGATCCGGGTAACTATAAATCAGTGAGCCTGACTTCAGTGCCACGAAAAATAGTGGAAACTATTCTAAAAATCAAAATCGTAGAGCATATAGAAATACATGGTTTAATGGAACACAGTCAATATGGATTTACCCAAGGGAAGTCTTGCCTAACAAATCTGCTTCATTTTTGGAAGGGGGTTAATAAACATGTGGATAAAGGTGAACCGGTGGGTAGATGTAGTGTGTATTTGGATTTTCAGAAGGTGTTTGACAAAGTCCCTCACGAGAGCTTCTAAGAAAACTAAAAAGTCATGGGATAGGAGGCAATGTCCTTTTCGTGGATTACAAACTGGTGTAAAAGACAGGAAATAGAGAGTAGGATTTAAATGGTCAATTTCTCAGTTGGAAAAGGGTAAACAGTGGAGTGCCTCAGGGATCTGTACTTGGATCAGTGCTTTTCAATATATATATAAATGATCTGGAAAGAATACGACGAGTGAGGTTATCAAATTTGTGGACGATACAAAATTATTCAGAGTAGTTAAATCACAAGCGGATTGTGAATCATTACAGGAGGACCTTGCAACACTGGAAGATGGGCATCCAAATGGCAGATGAAATTTAATGTGGACAAGTGCAAGTTGTTGCACATAGGGAAAAATAACCATTGCTGTAGTTACACGATGTTAGGTTCCATATTAGGAGCTACCACCCAGGAAAAAGATCTAGGCATCATAGTGGATAATTTATTTATTTTTATTTATTTATTTGAAACTTTTTTATACCGACATTCGTTTGCACATCACATCGGTTTACATGGAACGGGTATAAAATAACTTTAAAGATAATACTTTAAAGGATAATACTTTAAAATCGTTGGCTCAGTGTGCTGCAGCAGTCAAAAAAGCAAACAGAATGTTAGGAATTATTAGGAAGGGAATGGTGAATAAAACGGAAAATGTCATAATGCCTCTGTATCGCTCCATTGTGAGACACTTACCTTGAGTACTGTGTACAATTCTGGTCATTGCATCTCAAAAAAGATATAATTGCGATGGAGAAGGTACAGAGAAGGGAAACCAAAATGATAAAGCGGATGGAAGAGGTTAGAGTTGTTCAGCTTGGAGAAGAGACAGCTGAGGGAGATATGATAGAGGTGTTTAAGATCATGAGAGGTCTTGAACGAGTAGATGTGAATCAGTTATTTACTCTTTCGAATAATAGAAGGACTAGGGGGCATTCCATGAAGTTAGCAAGTAGCACATTTAAGACTAATCGGAGAAAATTCTTTTTCACTCAACGCACAATTAAGCTCTGGAATTTGTTGCCAGAGGATGTGGTTAGTGCAGTTAGTGTAGCTGGGTTCAAAAAAGGTTTGGATAAGTTCTTGGAGGAGAAGTCCATTAACTGCTATTAATCAAGTTTACTTAGAGGTAGATCTTAAAAAAGTACGCGTGCACGTACTTTTGTTCGCGCAACCGGCGCAAACAAAAGTACGCCGGATTTTATAAGATACGTGCATTGCCGCGTGTACCTTATAAAATCCGGGGTTGGCGCGCGCAAGGCTGCGCAAAATCAGCAGCCTGCGCGCGCCGAGCCTGCACGCAGCCTGCCTCTGTTCCCTCCAAGGCCGCTCCAAAATCGGAGCGGCCTCGGAGGGAACTTTCCTTCCGCATCCCCCCACCTTCCCCTATCTAACCCACCCCCCAGCCCTATGTAAATCCCCCCCCTACCTTTGTTGTGCAAGTTACGCCTGCTTGAGGCAGGCTAACTTGCACGCGCCGCCTCAGCATCCCCTGGCATAGGCCGCAGTGCCAGGGGACTCGGGACCGCCCTCCCGGCCCGCCCCCGAACCGTCACCACGTCCCCGGACCCGCCCCACCCCTGACCCCCGGCCACACCCCCGGCCTGCCGACACGCCCCCTCCCACCCCTTTTACGAAGCCCTGGGACTTATGCGCATCCTGGGGCTTTGCGTGCGCCGGCGGCCTATGCAAAATAGGCCGCCGGCGCAGGGCTTTTAAAATCTACCCCTTAGGGAATAGCCACTGCTATTTATTGCATCAATAGCAAGGGATCTTCTTGGTGTTTGGGTAATTGCCAGGTTCTTGTGGCCTGGTTTGGCCTCTGTTGGAAACAGGATGCTGGGCTTGATGGACCCTTGGTCTGACCTAGTAAGCCAATTTCTTATGTTCTTATGTATCCCAGCCTGGAAAAGAATCCAATATGCTCCGAGGCCAGTACGGCTACTAGCAATCTGCATGGGAAAATGGTGTGCGTCATTCCTTTTCCACTGGAGTCGTCATGGGGCACATGTACTAAAGGGTGCTTCCCCATTATGTCTCCATGGGGAAAATGCTTAGTACATCTGGCTCATGTGTCCTAAAGCCAAGGAAATGTTTTTTTTCTACATCGAAATAGCCTTAACGGAGGCAAATCTGCAGTTTTTACCTGCTTGCAAAATCTACACTGTAATGGTATTTATTCTCCCAAAATGTGATTTATGGTCCGAGTGGTCCCCCAGTATGGTAGTTGAGGTTACTCAGCCATTCCCTCTGACCAGCAGCTCTCTATAAATGGGACCCTGGGGGATCAGGGCACCAACCTCTGGAGGGAACCAGCTGATCAACGCAGCAGATGACTTTTCCATGTAGGACAGAGCAAGGAACACCGAACAGTGATAAATGCCCTGCACGACTGCCCCAAAGGTCTGAACATGCAGAACAAAGAGCTTTGCGAAAAGGTTACTCATCTGATAGCTGGCAGTTTTTTTTTTGTCTAAAAACAAAAAGAAGATTAGTTTTGTGTTTTATTCTGGAAGTCCATCTGCTTCTAGGGAGGTCTTTTTTTTTTTTTTTTTTTTTTAATTTTGTACCGTTTTATGGAAAGTGAAAACCAAAAATGTATATTTAACTGAAGCCAATCCCTACAAAGAAATTAGTAGCTGCCTTGCTCTGGAAATTGTAGCCAAATATCTGGCCCATAATTTTAATAAGGTGGAAGCAGTGCTCTCTTACAAATGAGGACTCATTCTAAGGTTACATAGACATATGAGAATATAAAAAATTCCGAGATTGATTTCAAAAGCTTATACTTGCCTTTATGACACACAGGGAGGTTTTGAAGCGATGAGAGGAGAGAAGGAAGCTAATGGTTTCCAGTGAACAATGAAAGAACATTACAGGATGATCATCAGTTTTGTCACATGGGCAGTAGGTAATATGTACGGTACGGTCATGCTTGCCTCTTCCTCCTGCTCCCCTTTCCATATCACAATAGCATGAAGACCTCCAATTGAAAAACTCAATGCAAGCAACAACCAATGACAGAATGGGTGAAAGAGCATCAAATGTTCACAACAGCTAAGAAAGCAGAGGCTAAATATCAAATATCTGCATGTGTAACTTACACCCTGCATTGTGTTACTGTACTTGGAGCAATAAACCTCCGGTCAAACACAATGATTGTCCTGCAAAATGAAAAAAGCTGGCTTATCATATCAACATAAGTGTTGTCACGCTACAGTCAAGTCGACTAGTTTTAGACTCAGAAAAGCGAGAGAGCGCGCGCTGGTCTCATCATCAAGCCGCTTTACTGATTTGCGGTCCTAATGCAGTGTACATTAAATTCAGCGCGTGACGAGAGGGTGCCGTCAGACGAAGCAAATGCGGGCGTCTTCTCACGCTCTGAATTTTTAATAAAGCGGCGGCATTTTCATTGTACACTAGGATGAAGATCTGGCGCACATTTCGAATGCAGCAACGGTACTGCTGACGCACGAAACAATTCTAAGCTTCAGTTTACAAGTCATTGCATTTTCAGAATTTATTTCAAACTGTTTTAGGCATGTTTAATATATATATATATATATATTTATATATACAAATATATATATAAAGGCTAAAATAGAGAGGCGCACTTGATATATTTATAAATATTTCTGTATGTTCAGCAAACAAAAGAAATTATTTACATCCACTGTGAGTGGTTCTGTGCAGTTGTCACGGCAAGGCCATGTACTCAACTCTCATGTCCAAAGAAACCTGCCTTGAGCAGTTGACATTCTCTCTGTAATGGAGTTCTTTACCGCAAAGGCCGTCCTCCAGCAATGTCTCTTGGGCTTTTGCCAATGCTGTTTATAGGTCCTGGCCTAGACTGGATGATCCCACTCTGGAACAAAGGCACCACACCAAACATCTCCCACTGCATCCGCTGGGATCACGCACCCTGGGGAACACCAACAAGCACTGCCTGTGCTTTTTCGGCGGAGTTCTAGCCTCATGTTTACTGTTCACAATGTCTAATTTCTAAATTAAAAAAAAACCCCAAAACAAAACACACACATTGTGATGGCGTTAAGAGCGCTTGATGTCCAGGCTTCCTTAAAGCTTAAGATGGCGGCCGTCGTGATACTTTCCGAAAAACTGGAGAGAAACTGTTTGCAAGTCTATGATCTTCACATGTGGTGCGCCACTAAAGAACATTCCTTTTCAATTTTTGGTACAAAATGATGCTCATTTGAAAAATCTAACTTTTGTGTCATCCTTATAACAAACTCCGCGGTCCAGGGTCTTTCTGATATAAACATACAGTCCAAAAAAAAATACATATATATTTCCTTCCGTGCTGGAAAGTGCTTTGGTTCTGCTGGTGTGAGACTTCCTGAACGAAAGCTTTCACTTGCAAACGTATCTCTCCACAGTCCTTTCACATTTTTTGCAGGTCACGTAGCAACACCAGTGGTATTTGCAGTGGCACCTCTCCACTACTTTGTCCATGTATGGGTTGTAGCCTCGGCCGCAGCACATCAGGTCACAGCTGTCACTGCCGTTGGAGGTTTTGTTACATTGCCTAGAACAGAACAAGTATGGTTACTCGTCACTCTGCGGCATGCCTAGGACATCAAGCATCCACTCCTACTATACATGGCATACTTGTCATTGATCCTGTCAAATAAATTAAGTGGGCGGAGGCCAACATAATGGGACCCATGAGAGCCGCTCCCAGCCAGCCCATGATGCCATCATTCAATTATTTAAACATCCACCAATGATTTTTACATGAAAGGTTATTGGGCTGGATGATCAGTCTGAACTCGAGCTAAGACTGCCAACAGCTGCTAAGCGGAGTGCGGTTTTGCTCACCCAAGTCTGCAAAGTTATGTTTTATACATCAAACAGGCCATTTGCTTTGTTACGAGACATCATCTCATGCCGAAGTGCTAACTGATCCCCTTGAACATCTCGCTGTGGGCACTGCCCATCTCTTCACGCTAGGAAAACCAATGCGGCACGATTACACTGCATGCTCAAAGGAATAACAACACTGCCCCTCCCCCCCCTTCTTTGGACCTACCCCAATTTTACATTTTTCTATGCATCTGTAAAAGAAATTTGCACATCACAAAGGCTGAACTGTGGCTTGCTGAAACTGGCAGGATATTTGAGTGTTTTGGAATAAAAATTCAGAACCCCTTCCAGATTAGGTTGTCTGTTCTATAATATCTAGATCAGGTGATAAAATGTACAAGGTATTATATGACCGGACCAATGCAGAACGTCTGCTGCAGTGCTGCAGCGCTCAAGACTAGGAACCCAGAAATACGATCACATCCGTGCCACACGCAGTCTATGCCAGTCCAGAGAAGAGAAGACTCAAGACCTCACTTGGACGACAGCTCAACACACTTCCTAGAAACAGAGACCTGGTAGCTCTCCTCTGACGCTCTATCCTCACAGAAGCAATCCCACCAGCCTACATTCTTCATGAACGAGAAGAGTCTAAAACTCCTTTTCTGAACAATTCACTAGCCATCCCCTTCCGTCTTTTCATTACTCCCAAGTGTTACCGTTCACTCCACATCAAATTCTCTTACTACCTCTCAAATTCCAAATTTATTCTAACTGATGACTATTTGTCAGTTCTTTGACATAAGGAAACTCTGACTGCTCTTAAACATTACAGCCATGGCCTTGCTTTCAGTTCTGCCACGCACAGTGCATGATCATGGTCTTGATCTTCTAACTTGCTATTCATCCATGGTACCTCTCTGATCTTACCTGCACTTTGTTACTTTTATTTGTTTTTTTATCCTTATACTCTTCTCCCTATCAGTAGATGCTTGGAATATGGTCCTGCCTTTTGTCAAAAACAAGTACCTTTTCTCCCTCATCTTGATCCCCTAGTATCACTGATAAATGTGATTATCCCCTTCATAGGCGTAAGAATATAAGAACCTAAGACTTCCCATACTTGATCAGGTTCATCAATCCCAGTATCCTGTTTCCAACAGTGACAAATCCAGGTCACAAGAACCTGTCAGGATCCCAAGGGGTAGATAGGTTTCATGCTGCTTATCCCAAGAATAAGCAGAGTATGTCTACATCTCCACCTTAATAATGATTTATGGACTTTTCCTCCAGGAACTTGTCCAAACCTTTTTTAAACGCAGCTACACTAATAACTTTCACCTCATCCTCTGACAACGAATTCCAGAGCTTAATTATGCACTGAGTAAAAAAATATTTTCTCTTAGTTTTAAATGAATCACTTAGTAACGTCATTGTGTATCCCCTAGTCGTTGTACTTTTTAAAAGAATAAACAACCGATTCACGTTTACGCATTCCATGCCACTCATTATTTTATAGACCTCTATAATATCTCCCCTCAGCCACCTCTTCTCCAAGCTGAAGAGTCCTATCCTCTTTCGCCTTTCCTCATAAGGGAATCGATCCATCCACTTTATCAATCTGGTTGCCCTTCTCTATACCTTTTCTAATTCTGCTATATCTTTCTTGAGATGTGGTGGCCAGAACTGCACACAGTGAATAAAATGTAATATGTCATAATGCCTCTGTATCGCTCCATGGTGAGACTGCACCTTGAATACTGTGTACAATTCTGGTCGCCGCATCTCAAAAAAGATATAATTGCGATGGAGAAGGTACAGGGAAGGGCAACCAAAATGATAAAGGGGAAGGAACAGCTCCCCTATGAGGAAAGGCTGAAGAGGTTAGGGCTGTTCAGCTTGGAGAAGAGACGGCTGAGGGGGGATATGATAGAGGTCTATAAAATCTTGAGAAGTCTAGAATAGGTAATTGTGAATCGGTTATTTACTCTTTCGGATAATAGAAGGACTAGGGGATGCTCCATGAAGTTAGCAAGTAGCACATTTAAAACTAATCAGAGAAAATTCTTTTTCACTCAACACACAATTAAGCTTTGAAATTTGTTGCCAGAGAATGTGGTAAAGGCAGTTAATGTAAGTGGGTTTAAAAAAAGGTTTGGATAAGTTCCTGGAGGAGAAATCCATTAACTGCTATTAATCAAGTTGACTTAGGGAATAGCCACTGCTATTACTGGCATTAATAGCAAGGGATCCACTTAATGTTTGGGTACTTGCCAGGTGCTTGTAACCTGGTTTGGCCACTGTTGGAAACAGGATGCTGGGCTTGATGGACTCTCGGTCTGACCTAGTATGGCACCTTCTTATGTTCATATGCTGTTCCCTGTTTTCTTCATTCTGATCTTCCCTGTTTTCTTCATTCTGATCCTTTTCTCATTTCTTAAAAGATGTTCTTTTAACTATTATAGCCTCTCTCACCTCACCTTTTAACCAAACCTGTAGTCATTTAGCCTTCCTTTCATCTTTTCTAATGCATGGAATACATCTAGTCTGGGCTTCCAAGATGGTATTTGTAAACAATGTCCATGCCTGATGTAAATTCTTAACCTTTGCAGTTGCTCCTTTTGTTTTTTCTTAACTATTTTCCTTATTTTATCATAGTCACCCTTTTGAACGTTAAATGCTGTTGCAGTAGATTTCTTTAATATCCTCCCTCCAGTTATTAAGTCAAATTTGATGATGTTATTATCACTATTGCTATGTGGCTCTTGCACCAAATCCTGTTTTCTACTAAGAACTAGGTCTAAAGAGTTTCTTCTCTTGTTGGTTCTTGTACCCGCTGCTTCATGAAGCAGTCATTTATTTCATCCAAGAACTTTACCTCTCTAGCATGTCCTGATGTAACAATCAACCACTCAATACTGGGGTCATTACATTTGCCCATTATTACTGTGCTGCTGATTTTGTTAGCATCCCTAATTTCCTTTAGCATTTCATTGTTTGTTTGTTCGTTCTGACCAGGTGGACGGTAATATACCCCATTGCTATTTTATTCTCCTTTTCACTTGGAATTTCATAAAGATTCAGCAGTGCATTTTTGTTCCTGCAGAATTTTTTACCTGCTTGACTCAATGCCCTCTTTCACATATAGCGCCACCCCTTCCACCATGATGATCCATCCTATCGTTGCGATATCATTTGTATCCTGGTATCACAAGTGTCCCGTTGGTTATCCTCCTTCCTCCAAATCTCCGAGATGCCAATTATATCTACGTCTTCATTCAGTGCTATACATTCTAACTCTCGCATCTTATTTTTTAGATTTCAAGCATTTGTATATAGAAATTTCACAGTATGGGGCGGATTTTAAATTACGCGCGTAACCCTTTTAAACCTGCGCCTGCATGCGCCAAGACTGTTTTGCATAGACCCGGCGACGCGCGCAAGTCCCGGGTCGTGCGTATGTCCCGGAGCAGGACAGAGGCCCCCGGCACAGTGGCTGTGCCGGGGGATTACGCGCCAGCACTTGGCCGACGCGCGCAACCTATGCCTACCCAGAGGCAGACGGAAATAAAAAAATAAAGGTAGAGGAGGGGGATTTAGGTAGGCTGGGGGGCGGGTTAGATAGGGGAAGGGAGGGGCAGGTGGGGGGGGTGGCCTCGGAGGGAACAGGGAAAGCCATTGGGGCTCTCCTAGGGCTCGGCGCGCGCAAGGGGCAATTTGAAATCTTTCTACTCTGTCTCTACTCTTTATTTAACAGTACCTGGTCCATGTTAACATTTATTGCAGCCTGTCTCCTGGGATGCCCTAATTTCCCTTTTCTCTTACATCCCTTCATTTCATCAGAATCATCACCTTTGAATATCATTTCTGGCATGGGCATCTCTCTAATAAATAATGCAGTACAGGAGGCAAATATTGAGTGAAATACAAGAAGCACACTAAGACACAATTGATCACTCAGTTTCAAGCATTGTGAATATAATCTAGTGAATAGCACAAAATAATAGTACACATACCAAGACCAAGTGAATGAAATTGCCATGTACCAGATATAACAGAATTGGAAGTTATATATGCTGTCTACGGTTCAGTTCTGATGGTCTCTACTTACTTATTTATGGCTATTCACTAGATTATATTCACATTGCTTGAAATTATTAAGTGATCAATTGTGTCTTAATGGGTATCTCTCTTACATCTTCCTCAATGAATAGCAAAGCAAAGAATTCATTTTGTCTCTCTGCTAGAGCTTCGTCATCCCTAAATGTCCCTTTTACCCTTTGATCATCTAATGGTCCAACTGACTCCCTGGTAGACTTTTTACCTCTAATGGCCCTAAAAAAGCTTTTAATATGAGTTTTTGCTTCCTCGGCAAGCTTCTTTTCAAATTCTCTTTTTACCTTCCTTATCAATGCTTTGCCTCTAACTTGCCAGTGCTTTTCAATATCTTTTTTCAATATCTTTTTTCAATATCTTTTTTCAATATCTTTGTGAGCGACATTGCGGAAGGGATAGAAGGTAAGGTATGTCTTTTTGCGGATGACACTAAGATCTGCAACAGAGTGGACACGCCGGAAGGAGTGGAGAGAATGAGACTGGATTTAAGGAAGATGGAAGAGTGGTCGAAGACATGGCAGCTGACATTCAATGCCAAGAAGTGCAAAGTCATGCATATGGGGAGTGGAAATCCGAATGAACTGTATTCAATGGGGGGAGAAAGGCTGATGTGCACGGAGCAGGAGAGAGACCTTGGGGTGATGGTGTCTAATGATCTGAAGTCGGCGAAACAATGTGACAAGGCGATAGCTAAAGCCAGAAGAATGCTGGGCTGCATAGAGAGAGGAATATCGAGTAAGAAAGGGAAGTGATTATCCCCTTGTACAGGTCCTTGGTGAGACCTCACCTGGAGTATTGTGTTCAGTTCTGGAGACCGTATCTCCGAAGAGACAGAGACAAGATGGAGGCGGTCCAGAGAAGGGTGACCAAAAAGGTGGAAGGTCTTCATCAAATGACTTATGAGGAGAGATTGAAGAATCTAAATATGTACACCCTGGAGGAAAGGAGGAGCAGAGGTGATATGATACAGACTTTCAGATACTTGAAAGGTTTTAATGATCCAAAGACAACGACAAACCTTTTCCATAGGAAAAAAATCAGCAGAACCAGGGGTCACGATTTGAAGCTCCAGGGAGGAAGATTCAGAACCAATGTCAGGAAGTATTTCTTCACGGAGAGGGTGGTGGATGCCTGGAATGCCCTTCCGAAGGAAGTGGTGAAGACCAGAACTGTGAAGGACTTCAAAGGGGCGTGGGATAAACACTGTGGATCCATAAAATCAAGAGGCCGTCAATAAAGAGTGGGTGGCTAGCCAGAATGACGGCTACTGCCTGGAGACAATACCCTTATTCAATAAACATACACATGGTTACTGTGACTCCAACATCACTCTAAGCTACAACAGCAAGAGGAAATGTGGAAAAAAGGATTCGCACTCACAAAGCGGGGAGTAGCTGGCTTGTTACGGCGGTTACTACCCCAAACCAAACAAGCCTGATACTTCACTTTCAATGCATATCCAGCATAGCTCTCTGCTTCAACGGCAGGGGAGAAGAAAAACCGATACTTCACGCATATCCAGCATAGCTCTCTGCTTCAACGGCAGGGGAGAAGAAAAACTGATACTTCACGCATATCCAGCATAGCTCTCTGCTTCAACAGCAGGGGAGAAGAAAAAAGGATTCGCACTCACAAAGCGGGGAGTAGCTGGCTTGTTACGGCGGTTACTACCCCAAACCAAATAAGCCTGATACTTCACTTTCAATGCATATCCTGCTTCAACGGCAGGGGAGAAGAAAAACTGATACTTCACGCATATCCAGCATGGCTCTCTGCTTCAACGGCAGGGGAGATGAAAAACTGATACTACAAGCATATCCAGCATAGCTCCCTGCTTCAACGGCAGGGGAGAAGAAAAACAACCAATAAGGGCTGAATGGCACGGTCTGGTTAAAGCAGATGGGCATGGGTGTAGCTTGCTTATTGCGGCGGTTACTTCCCCTACTACCCATAACTAATCAAGCTTGATATTTCACTTGGTTGCAGCTCCATCACTGCTCTCTACATTAATGGTGGGGGTGGAAGGGAAATAGAACCAAAGAGCTAAGAGAAACAGATAAGTATGAGAAAAAAATGTGAAGCTTGCTGGGCAGACTGGATGGGCCGTTTGGTCTTCTTCTGCCGTCATTTCTATGTTTCTATGTTTCTTATGCTGTTTCCTGTTTTCTTCATTCGGATCCCTTTTCCATTTCTTGAAAGATGTTCTTTTAACTATTATAGCCTCTCTCAGCTCACCTTTTAACCATTCCGGTAGTCATTTAGACTTCCTTCCACCTTTTCTAATGTGTGGAATACATCTGGTCTGGGCTTCCAAGATGGTATTTTTAAACAACGCCCATGCCTGATCTAAACTCTTGAACTTTGTAGTTGTTCCTTTCAGTTTTTTCCTAACCATTTTCCTCATTTTATCATAGTCACCTTTTTGAAAGTTAAATGCTATCACAGTAGATTTCTTTAGTGCCCTCCCTCTAGCTATTAAGTCAAATTTGATCATGTTGTGATCACTATTGCCAAGTGGCTCCAAGACTGTTACCTCTCACACAAATTCCTGTGTTCCACTAAGGACTAGGTCTAAAATAGTTCCCCCCTCTTTTTGGTTCTTGTACCAAGAAGCAGTCAATTATTTCATCTAGGAACTTTACCTCCCTAGAATGTCCTGATATGACATTCACTCAGCCAATACTGAGGTAATTGAAATCGCCCATTATTACTGTGCTGCTGATTTTGTTAGTATCCCTAATTTATTTAAGCATTTCATTGTCTGTTTGTTCATTCTGGCCAGGTGGACAGTAATATACTCCCACTGCTATTTTATTCCCCTTTTCACCTGCAGTTTTTGTTTCCTGCAGAATTTGTATCCTGTTTGACTCAATGCCCTCTTTCATATATAGTGCCACCCCTCCACAAATTTGATCCATCTTATCAATTTGATATAATTTGTACCCTGCTTTCACTGTGTCCCATTGGTTATCCTCTTTCCACCAGGTCTTTGAGTTGCCATTATATTTATCTTTTCATCCAGTGCTTTATACTCTTAACAATCCCATCTTATTTTTTAGACTTTTTGCATTTGTATACCAACATTTCAAAGTGTGTTTTTTGTTTGTATTTGCTTGACAGGGGTAATTTGGATCTTTCTGCTCTTTACTTAGACACCTGGTCCACGTTGGCATTTATTGCAACCTCTCTATTGAGATGCCCTAACTTCCATGTTCTCTTAGTATCCTTCAAAGATACATCATTCCGAACCATGCACTTCTGAGCGACTGTCTACTTTCTCCCATCATCTAGTTTAAAAGCTGCACTATCTCCTTTTTAAAGGTCACTGCCAGTAGCCTATTCAAAATTACCCCCATATGATTGGAAATCCAAGCAGATTCCAGATGGTGAAACTATTCGACATTCAATATCCAAATTCTAATCTCCTTCATTGATAGACCTTCACTGGCTTCCAGCATCTTTCAGAATACAATATAAAGTATTATCACTCATCTTCAACATCATCAACAATATCGACCAATCTCCACCAGGAATAACTATTCAATTATACAACCTTATAAGAGATCTAAGATCGCAAAATAAAGGACCCTAAAAATTCCTCCCACTCAGAATATTCACCTAACCCAAATAAGAGAACATGTGTTTTCTATCGCAGGACCAAAACTGTGGAACACACTACCTAGTCCACTAAGGCTTTTAACAGAAAAAAGGACATTCAAACAAGAACTCAAAACATGGCTTTTCAAAAAAGCCTATGAATTGATATAATATAAATCTTCTATATTAAGGTTACCGATAAAAATATTCAAAAGTCAGTTCTTCCTTTTCTTCCATATTAGAATATTTTCAATAAAACTACTCCCCCAATTGAATTGCACTTGTAATTTCTAAACAGATGATATTGAATGTATTAATTGTGTAACTGTTGCATAACAATTACTACTTCTTCATGTCCTCTTTTACAAAAATATTAAGTTTATGATATATACATTGTACTTATATGCAATTTATATAAACCGTTGTTGTGATCATTCCTTGGAACGACGACATATAAAAAGCATAAATAGATAAATAAGGATGCTGGGAGTCAATACTCCTTATTGTATTCCATCCACTCTCTTATTTCCCTTCTGGTAATACCTCACAAATGTCCCTTTGTACATCGAGCTATGCAGAACTCAACCCCTTTTGTACGATCAATCGCGCTGACAATTTCCGTCTGAGTCACAACGTCCACCTCTCCCGTGCACTTAAAAAATCATTTAATGCCAAGTTCCTTTCTGTTCATCCTCACAACTCTTACACGCCATTACTTGCAGAAGATTCTCGAGAAGATAGCCTTTTCTCACCATTGCTATGGTCTTCAAAAATTTTTCTCTGCTACAATACAGTATCTTAGTGGCTCGAGCAGTGGATTGAGAACCAGGAAAACCAGGATTTCATATCCCACTGACACAAGTCACATCACCCTCCAGTGCCTCAAATACAAACTTAAGGACACATTACTAAAGGTTTTCTCCCTTTTTCGGTTTACGAGAAAACTACTTAGTAACTAGAACCCTTATGGATTAATTTTCAGAATGATTTATGTGCATAAAAAAATATATCATAGCAATTTTGAAGACCTCATTTATGCACTCAGAGGTAAATTTTAAATGCCTGGCGTGCACCAAAATCGGGAGATATGCGCATAATTTGGGCTTGCATGCGCCCACCAAATTTTAATACCCACCCGCTTGCACTTTAATATCTCCCACTGCGTGGGCATCTTAAAGGTTTTAAAAAAGAGGCGGGGCTTAGGCATGGCCTGGGTGGAACATGGGCATTTTGGGGTGTGGCCAAGAGACGTGCACGCAAATACTTACGCACCTGGGCACGCGCCCAGATCTCCTGCTGTGTAAGTTTACTTCTGCTAGGGACGAGGTGTAAGTTTCAAAAAATAAAAATCAGCTATACCTGAGCAGTTTTAAGGGTCTGGTGTGACTGGGGGGGGGGGAGTATAAGCTATTCAACCAGGGAGGTTTGGAGGACCTAGCTGTTAACTGGGTGAACTGGTCGACAAACTGGTGAAACTGGCAACGGTGTGGATGCGCGCCCCTTTTAAGATTCCACGACGTACGCGGTAGATGCGGGATTTGCACACCTATTTAAAATTGGAGGCACATGTGGGCATGTCCAGGCTATTTTATTTATTTATTTATTTATTTATGCACACGCAAGTTATAAATTGGCTGCATTCCTGGACGCGTGTCGGCACACGTGCCAATATGCGCATGTGCACCGGTATGAAAGTTACCTTCTTAATGTGCACATAGGGGTACATTTTAAAAGGAGCACGCGCGACGTACATGTGCGTGCGCTACCACATGTATGCCCGATTTTATAACATGCGCGTGCTACAGGGGTCAGCGCGCGCAAGGGGACGCACAATTGTGCACCTTGCGCCCGCCGAGCTGTGCTGCTTTCCCCCATTCCTTCCCAGGCCGCTCCGAAATCGGAGTGGCCTCGGAGGAAACTTCCCTCCCCCGCCCTTTTTCCCCTACCTTTTCCTTTTTTTTTAATCTCGAAACTTACTTCAGCCCTGGGGGCGAATATGGCCGCTGCGCCGGGAGTCTGACCCCGCCACGCCCCTTTTTGCAAGCCCCGGGACTTACACGCGTCCTGGGGCTATAGACCCGTCGCGCGTAACCCTTTTAAAATCCGGCCCATAATGTAGGTAAAACTTATTGACTATTTAATAGCATATATCATAACAATTTTCAAAAGTCCCATACATTTTCAAAGGAGATATGGATGTAAACATAACATACTAATGTAGCAATTTTCAAAAGCCATTTGCCAGTGTTAAGTGCACTTACCTATGTAAAATGTATGGACAATTCAATGGCATATATTGTAGCAATTTTCAAAAGCCCAATTACAGAGGAAAAGTGCATGAACATGTGTAAAACCCAGTTTTAAGCATGTAAATGCTTTTGAAAATCAGACCCTTAGATTGTAAGCTGTCTGAGGTAGAGAGCTTCCTACTGTGCCTGACTGTAACTTACCTTGAACTTGGATTTAGTAATTAAATCCAAATCCACTCTGGATTTTGCTATGTCTCACTGCTAAATCCTCAGCCTCTCTCATTTTCTTGGTAGGTAATAATTTGTCCATTGCAGAAGAGAATTTCTCTTCCCCTCCTTGACTCAATGCTTTTGCCATCATTAATGCAACATCACGTTTGGAAGGATCTAGCAAGAGGAAGCCCTCACAGACTCACACAAGCTGAAACTGGGTAGGAGAACAGGGGACTGTTTTTCATTGCACCTTCTCAAGAGGGATTTTGGCAGTGACATTCATTGAGCAGATGGTACCAATATGCTTGAAGTAAGTCAATCAGACTGCAGGGAAACAGTGGTGATGGACGAAAACCAGCCTGGACAGCTGGCACTTTTGAGTGCGCTCTGCAAGCCAGATTGGAAATATATTAATATGCCAGCCTGCGCCGGCAACACGCACACACAAAACAGGATCCAGGGTGCTATCATTTCTCTCAGAAATGCCGAGAGTGCTTTGAAAATGTATTTTCATTCACTTTGTCTTCTGATCCAGCTTGTAGCATGCAACCCTTCTGTGAAAAAGGCTCTGAATGTCAGCGGGCATGAGAGTAGAAATCAACAGCAGCTGAAAGGTAGCGCTAGAAGAGACTGTTAAAATGAACAGCAAAGAGAAAACGACCCCTGGATACGGAACCGGTGGCCTCAAAACTAAATCAAGCCTTCTGCCCAGGCTTATAGCATGCCCAGAGGAGAGGACAACTAAGCGGTACATATTCAGCCGTTGTGCGGCTCTGCTAGTTAGCCAGATAAACTATTAGCACCGCTGAATAGACACAGCTATCTTTTATTTATTTATTTATTTAACAGTTTTATATACCGAAGTTCTAGTAACAAAGTTACTAATCAATTCGATTTACATTGTAACAATAAAATTGACAGAATATAGAATAATATTAGTAATAATAATAATAATAATATTATTAATAATATTAATAATAGTTAGCAGGATAAGCTTATCCGGCTAACTTTAGGACAGCTCGACGGGACGACCATAGTCAGCCAGGTAACTTACCTGAATATCGGGGGGTTAGCTGGACAATTTATTCAGCTACCTCAGCCCCTCCCTGGAACGTCTCTGGAACTGCCCTGACTTATCCGGCCACATTCTAGCCCGATAAATAGTAATCGGGCTAGAATTTAGCCAGATAAGTGGCCACATTTTCATTCAGCCAGATAACTTCTTATTATCTGGCTAAATGCGTTTGAATATGGAGCGCCAGGACTCTTCCAGACACACCAGCGTCATCCACAGCCGACTCCAGTGGTACCGGCTTCATCAGAGCAGCGGGTGGCTCCACGATGATATCCTAAGGCTCACAACAATCTCAATTTACCACAGGCAGTAAAAGCTACAACTCGGGAAGATCGTATTATAGCAGGGAATAGCATTAAGGTTAAAAATAGGAAAAAAAACAAAATGTCAAACGAAATGCTTTTCCCAGTACTGTAGTTATTGGCCATAATGGTGAAGACATGGCTAATTCAGCTGATACAAATGACGGCTGAAATGTCCACTCTTCATTTATCCATTTACAAAGCACAATTACAAGCAATCACAAGTTGGATCCCACACGAAAGGTCAGCCAGAATCAAAGCCAGGACCTCCAAACATGAAAACAGCAGTGGAGAGGGGTAGAGGAGATGAAGTAAGACTGAAATGGATGAGCCTGACAGCCCACGGAGGCAATCCCTTGTTCCAGAGTAGAAGGGCTAAGAACAGGAAAGTCTAGAGCAGGGTTTCTCAAACCTGTCCTGGAGGACACCCCCCCCCCCCCCCCCCCCAGCCACTCGGGTTTTCTAGATCTCCACAATGAATATGCATGAGATAACTGGGCGTATACTGAGCCTCGGTTATATGCAGATTTATCTCAGGCATATTCATTATCAATAGATCATTATCATATGATCATATATCATAGATCCTTACCAATGCCAAAAAAAGGGACCATATCACCCCGATCCTCCAGCATCTCCATTGGCTTCCCATCAAATACAGGATTCAGTTCAAAACCTGCATGATGATTCACAAGGCCATACATAACATCTCCCCACTCAACTTAACCTTCCAGCTTCAACTACACTCTTCTAACAAACCAACCAGAAGGGCATACCAGAACAGAATGATCACCCAACCTGCAAAATCTACCCTGAGGAAACGCGCTCTATCCACAGCGGGCCCGTCTCTCTGGAACTCCCTACCACCGGACCTCCGCCTGGAGCAGTGCCATACTACTTTTAAAGTGAAACTCAAGACTTGGCTCTTCCGTCAAGCTTTCCCAGAGAGCTAAAAGCAAGAAGAACAACAACCACCCTTGTCTTACAGCAATAATATTGTCTATATTGCTTATATTGCTTCAGTTACATGTTCCAAGTTGTGTTCTAAGTTGTTCTTAGTTATTACATATTAGATTGTACTTTATTATAGATTATCCGTTCATTATATTCGATATGTTCCATGTAAACCGCCTCCCCGGCGATAGTTATCTCTGTTAAATGTGAACCGGAGTGATATGTATTGTATATAGGAACTTCCGGTATATAAAAACCAAAAATAAAAATAAATAAATAAATTATGGGTATCCTGAAAACCCGACCGGCTGTGGGGTCCCCCAGGACAGGGTTGGGAAACCCTGGTCTAGAGCTGGGACTTAGCGTATGGCAGTGGAAACGTATCTATTGAGAGGCAGATGGAACATATCGGTGGGAATGGATGAGTTAGAAAAGAACCAGAAAGGATAAAGACGAGAGGACAGAAAAAGCTTAAAATATAACGTCAGATGAACAGGAAGCCACTGTGAGGGAGATTTTCAAAAGCCATTTATCCAGGTAAGTGGGCTCTCTGAAAATCCCCCCAGCCTTTCCATGGGGAAGAACGAGGCCCACAGATTAACCTTGGAGGGCTCGGAGGCGGGGGTCAGATGGGTGGAAGAAGGGTGCACGTGGTTTAGCAGGGAAAACGAATCCACGGAGCAAGTTAGGTGCAGATCTCCGCAAGGACTTCGTTCCCTGAGCAATTTTGCTTTGGAGAATTTGATTCAAAATCTGCAGACGGCACCAGGGCACTTGTAACTACCCATAGTCTCGAAAATTGTCTTCTGAAGGCAAAAAAAGGAGCAATTTGTGAAGAAACCCAAAGCAGGCAACAGTGCTGAGAATTACATGCAGGTAATTGTACGAGCAAGGCCGGCCAGCATGCAGGACACTGCCATAGTCTAGGGAGTGGATTTTCAAAGGAGTTACGCGCATAAAAGTATCATATGGCAAACGTCAAAAGCCCTACAGAGTGAATTTTCATAGGACTTACACAATCAAAACAATTTTCAAAATTTCATTTCCATGCATGAACTCAGTTTTTAAGCGTGTAAATCCTTTAGAAAGTTGCCTCCAATCAGGTGAATTTTCAAAGGAGTTAAGCGTGCAAATGTAATATACTATTGGAGTATTTTCAAAAGCTCTCTTACATGGGTAAAGTGTATTTCCAGCTTTAAGCATGTAAATGCTTTTGAAAATCAGGCCCTTAATGAGAAAGTGTAAGAACTGGAGCAAGAAGGTGAGAGACCGAAAGGATGGGGAATACAGGTTTAGAAGCTGGACGCGGCCTAGTTCTGTAATAATTTTGACGTGAACTTGAAAGGAGAGAGAGGGTTGAAACGTCATCTCACGAGGAGGAGGAGGAGGAAAAGGCCTGGTTAAATCAGAAGTAGTGACAGAGGAGTGGAGAAAGTTCATTAAAAAGATATCACCTGTAATTCGTTTGCTGGCCTTCACATAGCAACATACACACAGGCTGATGCTGTATCGTGCGCTGAGCCTAGCGCACAGGCCAACAA
Source organism: Rhinatrema bivittatum (assembly GCF_901001135.1). Lineage (NCBI taxonomy): Eukaryota > Metazoa > Chordata > Amphibia > Gymnophiona > Rhinatrematidae > Rhinatrema > Rhinatrema bivittatum. Next base: position 26,147,397 of record NC_042619.1, read on the forward strand.
GCTCTTGGACGTGCGTTTGGACGCGCTAGGCTAACACCCGATGCAATAAGAGGATTGGCGCATCCAAAAACGTGTGTTCAAACCGGTGCTTAGCTAATGCACGTAGATGAGGATATTAACTACCCCCCTCGATGCAAAACATCACCATGCGCTCGAGGCGCATGTTTTAACAAGGAAAACCTAACGCCAGCCCCAGGGCTGGGTTCAAGTCTTACACGCTCCGAGCTGTCTAAAAAAAAAAAAAATAACACCCCACAAAGCCACAAAAAAGCCCAGTACTAAAGTAGGAGGAACCACAGGAAGCACATGAAAAAAAAATATTGCTGGTGGTCAGGTTAGGGAAACCGATGCCCATTAATTAAGCCTCCGTTTCCCTAACCCGCGCACAGCCTGAGGGTGCACAATCTATCCCTAGTGCGTCCTTTCTAGCGCAGCCCCTTATTTAAATCATGCGGCGCGTGCCCAGCAGAGGTGGCCGGGTGCACGTTAGAAGAGCGTGGTGTGCTCATGGCTGAAAGCCTGTTTTACATGAGCCGATATCGCATCGGCTTGATGATAGTAAATGACGGAGGTAAAAGAGCCCATGTGCTCCATGCACTCTGCCCAGCAAGTTGATTTTTAAATGGGCAGTAACTGCTGCTCTGTACAGGTTACCCCTATGCCGTCAGTGAAGGGCAGTAAGTGCCACTCCATTCAGTTTACCTCCTTTTTTTTTTTCATTTCCATCCTCGAGCCACTAGGGATCCTCTGCATTTATCCCACACTTTTTTTTTTTTTTTTTTTTAATTCCATTACAGTTCTGGCCTTTCCTATTTCTTCCAGGAGGGCATTCCCTGCATCCATCCACCGCCCTTTCCATGAAGAAATATTTCCTGCCATCGTTCCTGAGTCTGCCTTCTTGGAGTTATAAGCACACATGAGGTACCAGTTAGAACAAACGGAATCATTAAGAATCTTCTTTTTTTTTTCGTTCCAGTTTAAGTTTTATTTTTCTCGGTCTATGGAATAAAAACACACTATAGCCTTTTAGAAAGACCAAGCCCCCTGTTTTCAGCCTCTTTTTTTTTTTTCTTCTCCCGCGTCCATGCTACGCTCACACACTGCGAACCCCAGCGTGATTCCTGACGGCGCCAGCCCAATGGCACCCCTTCTTCTTGCGTGCTGCTAGAGACCTCATGAGCAGGCAGCTGTTGAATTTGGCATCGTGATTTGTTTAGCTTCCTAGCGATGGAAGTTGCTAAAAAAGAAGTACTACAAAAATCCTTACACACAAATATCCATCAAAAGGGAAAAATAAAACAAAACACAAAACAGGATGGAGTCGGTCCAGGCAGTGGCTACTAAAATAGTCCGGGGTCTTTGAATAAAGCATCTGAACCCAGACTTAAAGATCTAAACATGCCTGCTCTAGAGGAATAGGGGAGATACGACAGAGACATGTAAATACCTCCAAGCTTTCCACATACAGGAGGGCAAGCCTCTTTCAACAGAGAGGAGGCTCTGAAATGAGGGGTCATGGGATAAAGGTGAAAGAGGAATCCTCAAAGAAACCTACGCTCAAACAACTCAGCACATTTAAATATCCCCCCCTATCAGAGATGCTCATTTGACAACAACCAGAGAAAGAGCCTTTTCCATTGCCTCCCCTAAAATTTGGAACTCCCTACCTAAAGATCTGAGAAGCCAACCCAACCTCAAAACTTTCAAAAAAGACCTAAAAACATGGCTGTTTCGCAAAGTCTACATTGACATTCACTCTTCTGACCATCCTAACACCCAATCGAACTTTCAACCTAAAAAAAATGATTCTTTTCTGGACTAAAAAATGATTAACCTCTGTTAAATATGCATCCTGTTATACCTATTTTTCACAATTGTTAAGAGAATTACAACTTGATTCTTGTAAACCGTTATGATGGCTTCACCGAATGACGGAATATAAAACCCAACAAATAAATAAATAAATAAATAAATAAAATAAAGTGATCTAAAAAAATATTTCTTTACCTAGAGTGAGGAGGATGCATGGAACGGCCTCCCAGTGGAAGTGGTAGAGACAGGGACAGTATCTGAATACAAGAAAGCATGGGATAAACAGAGGGGATCGTTGAGGGGTTGGTAGGGATTAGGGAGCTAAGCGGTTGGTAATGGATTGGCAGACTAGATAGGCCGCATAGTCTTTTTCTGCCATCTCGTTTCTCTGTTTCTATCTATCCCCTCAAAATAAAAGAAAATTCAGAAGGAAAAAATATGCTTTTCAATGACTCTGTTCTAACTGGTATCTCAATTATGGGGGTAACCTGCACAGAGCAGCAATTACTACCCTTAACGGAAAGCACGGGGGTAACCTGCATGGAGCGGCAGTTACTACCCTTAACGGAAAGCACGGGGGTAACCTGCATGGAGCGGCAGTTACTACCCTTAACGGAAAGCACGGGGGTAACCTGCATGGAGCAGCAGTTATTTGGTCTTTATCTGCCTTCATTACTATGTTATATATGTTACTATGTTATTCCAAATTAAGGGGCGGATTTTAAAAGGGTTACGCGCATATATAATACGCGTAACCCCGAAAACCCGCTCCTGCACACGCCGAGCCTATTTTGCATAGGCCCAGCAACGCACGCAAGCCCCGGGATGCGTGTAAGTCCCAGGGCTTGAAAAAAATGCGTGGGGAGGGGCGGTTCGGGGGGTGGGGGCGTGGCCAGAGGCCTCTCCACTGCTGCTGGGCCTGGGGATCGCGCGCTGGCACTTGGCCGGCTCGCGCAACCTACGCCTGCCCAGAGGCAGACGTAAATAAAAAAAAAAATAAAGGTGGGGGGGGGAATTAGGTAGGGCTGGGGGCGGGTTAGATAGGGGAAGGGAGGGGAAGGTGGGGGGGGGGGGGGGCGGAAGGAAAGTTCCCTCTGAGGCCGCTCCATCGGGGCTCCCCTAGGGCTCGGTGCGCGCAAGGTGCACAAGCGGGCACCCTCTTGCTCCCGCCGACCCCAGATTTTATAACATGCGCGCGGTTGTGCATGTTATAAAATCGGGCGTAGATCTGTGCGCGCCAGGTTGCGCGCACAAATCTACGCCCGCACGAAGGTATGAATATCTGGCCCTAAGTCTTTGCTGTAACTGTGCTTTAGCCCAACTCATGTGGACATATAGGGGCCGATTCAAAAAAAGTGCTCAGCGCCCGCTTTCCTAACGTGTCCCCATGCGCGCCTCTCCTGGGGGTGCCATGCAATGTTAAAATTAGGGGTTGCGCTGTCAAGGAGACGCTAGGGACAGCTGCGCGTCCCTAGCGCCTCCTTGACAGCGGGCGCCCGGGAGAAGTCGGCCGTTCACGGCTGTCTGCCGGTTAAGAAAACGGACGCTGAATTTATTGGCGTCCGTTTTCCAAACTGGTGCACAGCCACGGGTTTGGAAAACGGACACTGGTTAACTGAGCGCCCGTTTCCCGAACCTGACCGCCGGCACTTTAAAAAAAATTATTATTTTTTTTTTTTTTTAAATCTTTCGTTCCTCCGACTTAATATTGCCACGATATGAAGTCGGAGGATGTACAGAAAAGCAGTGTTTTCTGCTTTTCTGTACAATGTTTTGGGGGCGCTCAGAAATTAACACCTGCTCTGGGCAGATGTTAAATTCTGAGTGCAAACATGTACCTATTGGACGCACATTGTTTTTCTTGGTTTTTTTTGCATTTGGAATGACTCGCTAATGGCCTCATCAACATGCCTTCGCACGTGATGAGCGCTATTAGTTTCACAGTGCATTGGTCGCACGTTGCGGAGGCGCTAATCCCCTTTTAGCATAAGGGGCTGTGGATGCGCCTACACAACCCGTGTCCAGCTGCGGGTTAACCAGTGCGCCCGGCTGACACACAGGCTCTCGCAGGCACACACTCATACACACACATGCACAATGTGTGTGTGAGGAAGAGAAAGCCTGTGTGTGTTAGAGAGAGAGGGAATGTATGTGAAAGCACTGGCATGTATATGAGAGAGGGAGTCTCTAAAAGAATGGATGTGTTCGTGCGTTTGTGTGAGAGAGACCAAGAAGGTAAGTTTATGTGGCCTTATCTCCCCTAATGCATGATAATCTCAGGGTGACCGGAAATCAAAAGATCCCAGGAATGGCGAGCAGGAGATTTCTTTTATCCGTATTAGTTTTAATTACTGGGTATAACTTGATGTTTGTATTGTTTTTAAATATATATATTTTTTAATATTAGAACATTATGTAGTTATTGGATGTTTTATTCATCAGAGGTTTTGAAATATTTTATTGGTGTTTGGGAAATAGAACAAATCTATGCAAGTTTTTAAAAAATTATTGGATGTTTGTCGGCTGTTTTGACATTTATTCTTTTTAATAGCATGGTTTTAATATTATGAATTATGTTTTATTGCTTGATGTTTTGAGAGGAATGATAGTGTTTCTGTTTTTCCATCGTTGTACTGTATAACACAGTCGGGCTTCTGGCTTCCAGAACAGTTTTTCTTGGCACGTTTCTATTGTGTGTTTGGTGAGGGATTGTCTGTATTTTAAAGGTCCAGTTCTTGTGTAAGTTTAATTCTTGCTGTGAAAATGATGGTACTTATCACTGGCTTCTATAGCCTTATGGTCCTCTCTTCCTCATTTCTATTTTAAACTGCAGTTTGCTCTTTATTCATTTCATTTGCATTCAGAAAATGGTTTTGAATGTTCTTGCAGAAAATATTTTTTTCATTCGCATATTTTATTGTAACTGCTGCTAGTAGATTTAGGTGATTAGCTTTGGCTAATGTTCCCTCCAAGCCAAGGATTGGGTTGCTGTGAGCATAAAATTGATAGGCTTTTTGCATCAAAGAAAGTAGTGCTGACAAGGTAGACTGCGTTCTAAGGCACAGAGCACCACCAACTTCAGCAGTCACCCTACGCCTCTGTATGATATGTACACATTTTACAAAACACGCAAAATTCTACCATGCAACATACATGCATACATAGCCTTCTGCATGAATACATGCAATGCTTAGAAAACCGCGTATATCTAAGGGATTGAACGCATGTAATATACCCACTTATTTTCAATATATATGTGCATATATTTTACACATGAATGAGGTAATTTTCGAAAGGATTTACACGTGTAAATGTCAATACTACTATAGCAATTTTCAAAAGCCATTTACCTGTGTAAAGGGCACTTATGCAAGTAAATCCTATGGACAATTCAGTGGCATATATCGTAGCAACTTTCAAAAGTCCACTTACACAGGTAAAGTGCATTTTCACGCATGAAACCCCCTTTTAAGCATGTAGATGCTTTTGAAAATCTGGCCCTCAATTAATAACAGGACTTACAAGTAAGTCCTGATTTACAAACATAGGCCGGCCAATTTTAAAACATACGCATTTACCAATTCCTCGACCAGTCTGCCCAGTCCTTCTCCAGGTCATCGAGACCCTGCTGGCTCGTCAGCCTGAACTCCCCCCCAGTCCACCCAGACCTCCCTCCCGGTCAGTACCACACGATAAACACGTTGAATATCACTTACGCCAGACAGTTAGCAGGTGTAAGATTACGCGGTTACGTTGGAAAATGCACGTGCGTGTGTCTTTCAGAAGAGCAACTGATACAGACGACTGCCAGCCCCGCACCAGAACGCTGCTTTTCTACAAGCGAACACGTGCACACATTTTTCTACTGATATAAAATAAAGAATGGAAGGTGAATCTTAAAAGCTCGGCGGGCGCCAGAGGCTGGAGAAATGTTGCTTTTGTACCCCCCCCCCCCCCGATGGAACAATATCCCACAGGACTCGCACTCTTCGTGTCGCCCTGTCTTGCTGCTCGGTTTATTCCTGCAATTACGAAGAGAGTATTCTACTTTTAGGTGCTTGGGTTTGGTTTTTCCTATTGCTGGGTGTCCTGCCGAGGAAACCGGCGTCCACCGTCTATTGCTAACTATATTGTTTTGCGTTCTTCAGTCCCCGGGTTTCGGTTCTTACGTCTCCTCCTCCCCCGCCACCCCCAGACCTGTGTTCTGCGGTTCACATCTTTCTTTGCAATCCGCCTTAACCCTTTCCCTAAAAACCCAATAAAAGAAACTTAAAACACAGCTAAGATTCTACAGTAATACTAAGTACGGCTTAAAATATCTTTATAACCTTTAAATATTTGTATTTACATCGGCAATATAAGAGGGGCCCTGACTGCCACCTGCATTGCCTTCGAACCACTTCTCTGCTTTGGACCAGTTTGCTCTAAACTCACTCATACTAATTCAGTAATTCTCCCGGATCAAAGAGCGGCGCAGAATCAACTCCCTTCCCCCTCCACGTAGGTCCCCCACCTACAGGCAAACGACAGCTTCCTCCCTGGGAGGCTCACAGGTCTCACTCTGCTTTACTTTAACTGCAAAGAACGTTTGGATGCAGGCGAATGAATAAATTGTGCCGCAGTTTTAACCACAGAAGTTTGAATTTAACTCACAATACATTCGGTAAGCTTAGCAAGTCAAAATTCCACTCTATTTTAAAATAGCCTAGCACGGACACCCTGAATTTGTCGTAAAAACCTGCATACTGCCTCTCTTTCTACCCCACCCCACAATATTCGGTTTTTCAAGACTGGCTGCTGCTCTGCATTATAAGAACATAAGAACATGCCATACTGGGTCAGACCAAGGGTCCATCAAGCCCAGCATCCTGTTTCCAACAGTGGCCAATCCAGGCCATAAGAACCTGGCAAGTACCCAAAAACTAAGTCTATTCCATGTTACCATTGCTAGTAATAGCAGTGGCTATTCTCTAAGTGAACTTAATAGCAGGTAATGGACTTCTCCTCCAAGAACTTATCCAATCCTTTTTTAAACACAGCTACACTAACTGCACTAACCACATCCTCTGGCAACAAATTCCAGAGTTTAATTGTGCGTTGAGTAAAAAAGAACTTTCTCCGATTAGTTTTAAATGTGCCCCATGCTAACTTCATGGAGTGCCCCCTAGTCTTTCTACTATCCAAAAGAGTAAATAACCGATTCACATCTACCCGTTCAAGACCTCTCATTATTTTAAACACCTCTATCATATCCCCCCTCAGTCGTCTCTTCTCCAAGCTGAAAAGTCCTAACCTCTTTAGTCTTTCCTCATAGGGGAGTTGTTCCATTCCCCTTATCATTTTGGTTGCCCTTCTCTGTACCTTTTCCATCGCAATTATATCTTTTTTGAGATGCGGTGACCAGAATTGTACACAGTATTCAAGGTGGGGATCTCACCATGGAGCGATACAGAGGCATTATGACATTTTCCGTTTTATTCACCATTCCCTTTCTAATAATTCCCAACATTCTGTTTGCTTTTTTGACTGCCGCAGCACACTGCACCGACGATTTCAATGTGTTATCCACTATGACACCTAGATCTCTTTCTTGTGTTGTAGCACCTAATATGGAACCTAACATTGTGTAACTATAGCATGGGTTATTTTTCCCTATATGCATCACCTTGCACTTATCCACATTAAATTTCATCTGCCATTTGGATGCCCAATTTTCCAGTCTTACATGGTCTTTCTGCAATTTATCACAATCTGCTTGTGATTTAACTACTCTGAACAATTTTGTATCATCTGCAAATTTGATTATCTCACTTGTCGTATTTCTTTCCAGATCATTTATAAATATATTGAAAAGTAAGGGTCCCAATACAGATCCCTGAGGCACTCCACTGTCCACTCCCTTCCACTGAGAAAATTGCCCATTTAATCCTACTCTCTGTTTCCTGTCTTTTAGCCAGTTTGCAAGCCACGAAAGGACATCGCCACCTATCCCAGGCCTTTTTACTTTTCCTAGAAGCCTCTCATGAGGAACTTTGTCAAATGCCTTCTGAAAATCCAAGTATACTACATCTACTGGTTCACCTTTATCCACATGTTTATTAACTCCTTCAAAAAAAGTGAAGCAGATTTGTGAGGCAAGACTTGCCTTGGGTAAAGCCATACTGACTTTGTTCCATTAAACCATGTCTTTCTATATGTTCTGTGATTTTGATGTTTAGAACACTTTCCACTATTTTTCCTGGCACTGAAGTCAGGCTAACCGGTCTGTAGTTTCCCGGATCGCCCCTAGAGCCCTTTTTAAATATTGGGGTTACATTAGCTATCCTCCAGTCTTCAGGTACAATGGATGATTTTAATGATAGGTTACAAATTTTTACTAATAGGTCTGAAATTTCATTTTTTAGTTCCTTCAGAACTCTGGGGTGTATACCATCTGGTCCAGGTGATTTACTACTCTTCAGTTTGTCAATCAGGTCTACCACATCTTCTAGGTTCACCGTGATTTGATTCAGTCCATCTGAATCATTACCCATGAAAACCTTCTCCAGTACGAGTACCTCCCCAACATCCTCTTCAGTAAACAACGAAGCAAAGAAATCTTTTAATCTTTCCACGATGGCCTTATCTTCTCTAAGTGCCCCTTTAACCCCTCGATCATCTAACGGTCCAACTGACTCCCTCAAAGGCTTTCTGCTTCGGATATATTTTTAAAAGTTTTTACTGTGAGTTTTTGCCTCTACGGCCAACTTCTTTTCAAATTCTCTCTTAGCCTGTCTTATCAATGTCTTACATTTAACTTGCCAAAGTTTATGCTTTATCCTATTTTCTTCTGTTGGATCCTTCAATTCAATTCCGTATGCCCAAGCCTCGTTAGCCCTTTACCAATGTACAAAGTCACTGTCCCGACATCACCAACATCTGAAACTGTGTGAAGGAAGCAAAATGAGCAATCCAGAAGGGAAACAGGAGAAACAGCAGCTACGGCAGCAAAATATATTGAATCCTGGCTCCAGGCCAGAAACGTAATCCGAGCAGGGACAACACAGCTCAGCAAAAGAAACAGGGAATTATCCTCGCCACTGTCTTTTCACTGATTTGCAATTCTTTTTTACTGTTAGTAGCACTGCATGTTAATCTCTCTGTGGGGCCTGCGTACTAAGCATTAATCCCACAGAGAGAAAACGAGGAAAACCTTTTAGTAGTTCTGGACCTTTGGATTGCTTTGGCAACACATGAACATTTGTCGTGCCAATAAAGTTTCCTGAAGCTGAATGTGCCAACTGTGATGGTGGCTCAAACTAGGGGCAGGAGGCCAAAATCAGTTGTCTACACTTGTCACCCCACTGACTCCTTTAAAAATCCTCCAAGCCAACTACACGGCCCAACACTATATCAGTCAAAAGGGCAACTGAATAGAAAAAGAAGAAGCAGAGAAATCTTTCATCCCTGATGGAAGAAAATGCTGTCATAAGTAGAAGGATGTTACATTGAAGGTCAGACAGGAGTGAGGAAAGGTTCATACGTACATGTGAAAAAAACAAATCACAAACCCTGTGCACCATTTTGCCTTGCCCCTTCTCCCATATGAGGTCCATTCCCTCGAGTCAGCAGTCTCTCCAACCCCCATCTGCTCAGCACATTCCCTCTCTCCAACCCATCAACACTCTCACCACCCCCACACCTCAGAATGTCTCTCTCTCACTCCCCACCTGCCCACTACCCTCTCTTTCTGTCTCCATCCTTCCGCATCTGCCCAGCATTCACTCCCCTCCCTCCCCCTCTACTAATGCAGCAGCTCCAGGCCGCCTCCTGCATTCTCCGGCTGCTAATGGCAGGGGTCCTGCCAATGATCCCAGGCCTCTTTTCTCTTCCTCAGCTGCTGGCGGGAAGGGCTTTGCCAGCAGCCCTGGAGCTCACACCGGCAGGATTTTCAAAAGTAGGTGCGTAAATGCAGACGCAGAAAATTACACCTGATTGGGAGCAGGAGTAGCTTTGTGCACCTGTATGCACGTGGGTACTGCAAACCCCCCCCCCCTCCCAAAGTTTAAAAGGGGACTATGGTGCATAAATTTCACTTTGAAAATTCGGGCCAAGGTCTTCAGGTGCAGTTGTACCCACAGACTTCAGCCCTCCCCCAGAGTCATAGTATAAGGCAGCTATTGCATCCTTTCTTTCACCTGTCCACCTTTTCAGACAGGGAGAGAGGGGTGAAGCCAACCCCGTCCCATTGGGTGCAGAGGCGCTGGCAGAGGCTCCCTCCCCTTCCACTACAGAAGGGTGGCCTTGACCGCTGCAAGGATGCCCCGGCCCGGCTGGACACGCAGGGTGTCATTTCGCCCCTCCCTCTACAATGCTTTTCTTGTATTCGTTCTCAGCTGCTTGCAAGGCGACAAAGTGCCTGCGGAGGAGGCTGCTCCCATATCTTGCTGTAGATTTTTTTTCTGAGCAGCCGGTAGGAAGAAAAAAGTGCTGTAGTGAGAACAGGAGCACTGATTTCTGGCGTCCTCGCTGCACAAATGAGATTTTAGGGATGGGCGCAGACATTTTTTTTTTCATTTCGTTCCAATTAATTAAAATGAAAAAAAAAAAAAATAATAATGTAAGAAGAGAAAAACACTAAAGGGGAAACAAAACACATCCTGTATAGATGGAGCGATCCAGGGGGTGTTCTGGGTCGGGGCCAAAACTTATACACATTGGGGTAGATTTTTAAAACTTGTGAGCACCCATGTGCGCGTGCTTACCCGGTGTGCACACATAGACGTGCGATTGCTTGCGCACTTTATAAAATGCCGGGTCGGCACGCGCGCACAAGGGGGGGGGGGGGGGGAAGATATATGCAGTTACGTGCGGCGACGCATTGGGGGCCTTCCCAACCCCCTAAGCCTGACCTCCCTTCCCCTTCCCTGCCCTCCCCCTATCACTACCCTAAATCCCCCCAAAATATTTACCTTACCTTTTGCGTCTGCTTCTGAGCAGGAGCAAGTTGCGCGCGCTGGCACGCTGCCGGCATGCGATCCCCCGGCACAGCGGCAAAATGGTCGACGTGTCGGGCGCCTCTAGCAATGTCCCCCACCCCCTGGACCGCTCCTTTCACTAACCTCGGGACTTACACGCGTGGCCAGGCCCTTTGAAAATTGGCCCGGCGCCCATAAGGCCCGGGTTTCACACACGTAAGTGAATTAAAATCCGGCCCATAGGTTGCTGATGTAAAAGATGCTTATGCACGTACATTTGCAAACTTGGGGGTTATTTTGCAAAGGCTTATCGCACGTGATACGGCCGTATCGCGTGCGATACGGCCGTATCACGTGCGAAAAGGCCCTTTTTTGCGTGCGATAGCATGCAAATTAGATTGGGGGCGGAGTCGGGGCGGGGCGGAGTCAGCGGTGGCTTCGCTGCCGGCGATAACGCTACTAACATTATCGTTGGCAGCAGCACACCGAATAGCACCACCTTTCACGGTGGTGCTATTCGGTGCGAAAGCCGGCAGCCGGCACACAGCGGCCGCCAAAATCGCACCGCCGTGGGGCGAAGGCTGTGGGCTTTCGCAGGCCGTCCGTCCCCCACCCTCCGTTTTCACAGGATTCATCATTCTGCGAAGAATGTTGAATCCAGGCCTTGCTCGCGTATTTTTACAGCTGCTAATTATCCGGCGTAACATCAGACATGTTTATTGTTTACTGCTGGCCGGGTGGGAGGTCTGGGTGAGGTAAGGGGGAGTTCAGGCTGAATCACTAGGAGGGCCTCGATGGCCTGGGAAAGGACTGGGCAAACGGGTGGAGTAGCTGGTAAACTGGTCCATTTCATTTATGACAACAAAGAGAGAGTGCTGTCAGAACGCGCCCTGGAGTGGCTTGACTGAGAGGCTTTGTTTGCTTGCTAAAAAGATACAAAATGTTGGGCTTGGATAGGGCTCTCGTTTTTGTGATAAATGAAATGAACCGGTTTGCATTTTAAAAAAGCGTGCACATAAAAGTTAAACCACACGAGGAAGTTAAACCGCACAGCCCTCAAGAGGGCAGGTATAAATTTTTGTGGGGGTGGGTCTGTGCCTGTACCAGGGCCCTTACACGCAGACCCAACCCCTATCCCGTACGGTTATAAAATTACCCTCTTAAAGGGTGTGCTTTTGGCTTTAATAGCCTCCTCCACAGCCCCATTTAGCCAGCCACGCCGGGCCCTGCATTCCCCTGAGGACGAGACCTAAAGTAGCTCCCCCTCTCATTGGTTCTAGGAATCACGAAGCAGTCGTTTACGGCATCCAGGAACCTAACCTCCCTAACAGGTCCTGATAAGACGCTTGCTCAGTCGATACTGGGGGTAACTGAAATCTCCCACTATTACCGTGTTTCCACTTTTAGTAGCCTGGTTTGCATTTCATTCAGGCCGATTCAGTACTGCGCGCTCAGGCCGAGCGCACCGTTAGCCCCCGTTTGGATGCGCGTTTTTGACGCGCTATTATTACCTCATATACAGTAAGGGGTAATAATAGCGCGTGGAAAATGTGCATCCAACCCTCCCGAAACTAATAGCGCCCGCAACATGCACGTTTTACTCTCACAAATTAACTCCTGCTGGCACTGGGAAAGTGTACAGAAAAGCAGAAAAAAAACTGCTTTTCTGTACACCCTCCGACTTAATATTAAGTCAGAGGCCCAAAAATTAAAAAACAAATCTGCCGCGGGCTGGAAGACGGACGCTCAATTTTGTCGGCGTCTGCGTTCCGAACCCGTGGCTGTCAGCGGGTTCGACAACCGACGCTGGTAAAATTAAGCGGCGGCTGTCAAACCTGTTGACAGCCGCCGCTTCCACCAATAAGGAGGCGCTAGGAACGCGCTAGTGTCCCTAGCACCTCCTTATTAGCGCGGGCCCTCATTTGCATACTGAATTGCGCGCCCAGGAGAGTGGCCTGGGCGTGTGTTGGGAGAGCGGGCAATCGCCTCGGAGCGCCGGCTCTCCCCGCAGATTACTGAAATCGGCCTGATTGTGTTTCTCCTTGGGTGGCAGTAACCCTCCCACTGCTATAGGCTTCCCCCGTCACACATGGGGAGGGCCGTATTCAGCCGCTCCGCAGCTTGGCTAGTTAGCCGGATAAATTTTTCCATCTAACTAGCGCTGTGTATTCAGAGGGGCGGACACCCAGCTCGCTAACTTTAGGAGAGGTCTGCGTTCCGACCAGAGTTAGCAAGATAAGCCAGCCCCTCCCGGTTCTGCCTCCAAGATAAGCCAGCTCCTCCCGGTTCTGCCTCCAAGATAAGCCAGCCCCTCCCGGTTCTGCCTCCAAGATAAGCCAGCCCCTCCCGGTTCTGCCTCCAAGATAAGCCAGCTCCTCCCGGTTCTGCCTCCAAGATAAGCCAGCCCCTCCCGGTTCTGCCTCCAAGATAAGCCAACTCCTCCCGGTTATGCCTGGGGAACGCCCTTAACTTATTCAGCTAAATTCTAGCCCCCCAACTTATTATCCAGCTAGAATTTAATCGGATGAGTGCCCAAGTTTTCATTTAATTGGATACTGTCTCAGTTATCTGGCTAAATGCTTTTGAAAATTGTTGGAGGTGCCAAGTATCCAGAGACGTTTGCAGCGGCTTTTCTCGCGGGTAGGATTTTCATGCAAGAGCATGGGCCATAGATGTGAAACTGCAATCTTACGTGCAATACTTTCCCTCTCCCTCCCTCCCTTGCCACGACCCCAGGACTGCTTACTCTCAACATGGCGCCTCCAGGCAGGTTTTAGAGGGACAATTCTCCGAAAGACCTTCCACCCAAGTAAAATGGCTTCTGAAAATTGTCCTCATTGTCCACAGTGACTCTGAGCTCCTTTTCCTGGGTTGGCGATGCCCTAATGCAGAACCCAGCATCGTAAACATTAAGAGTTAGGATTATTTCTCCCTGCATGCAACGCTTTGCAGTCGTCCACATTAAATTTCATCTGCCATCTGGATGCTTATTCCCCGCCTACCCCGCCCCCACACTCTGGCAAAGTCGTCCTTCAATTTCTGACAGGCTTGCTCACGTTTTAACAACTCTGAATAAATTTTGTGTTGTCTGCAAATACGATCAGCTCGTTCATTGCAACCTTTCCCAGATCCTGAATGCACAGGTTAAACACTGGGCCCAGTACAGATCCCTGGGGGCTACTCCACGATTTACCTCTCTCTTTCCTTTCAGTTCTCTTTTAACCGGTTACACCAAGCCACGCTAGGCCAGCGCCCGCATCCCATGACTTTGTACCTTCCTGAAGAGTCTCTCATGAGGGACTTTAGTCATTCCAGCACCTTCTGAAAATGGCTGTTGTAAAATAGGCCAGGGCTCACTGTGCATACAACTATTGAGTATAACAACATTTTAAAAGGCTACCTGCGCGCAGATTTTCTTTTCGCAGCGGCTGCAGAGTGAACCTCGTTTCCTGCAGAATTTGTCTCCTCCTCGACTCTGAGGTATCGCCGACATCCAGTGCGCCAGGCCACTTACCGCTTCTAACTGCTCTATCATTTCGGTACAGTTTGTTGCCTGGCATCACCATATCCCTTCAGTTGTCCCTTTTCCACCAGGTGTCCGAGATGCCAATTCCATCTACATCTTCATTTAGTGCCATATTTTTCTAACTGTCCCATCAAACCTTTTCAGACTTCTTGGCATTTTTGCAGAGGGACCCCTAAATGGATTCTCTTTAATCTTTTTCACAAACCACTTATTAATCGGATGATTCAGGTAATTTAGGATCATTTTGATCTGCCGAGCCTTCCCTTCACTTTTTCCACCTCCTTTAAAGATAGCTCACTCTAAGCCACAAGGCCCTGCCTGGCCGTCGGCTTTCCCCAGTGAGGTAAGTTTCAAGGCCGCTCGCTCTCTCTCCTTTTTCAATGTTACAGCCCGAGGCCCAAGTTCCATTCTAACTTAGATCCAGCACATCCCATTGGAATGGGTTTCCTATCCCCACAATCTCCCCACTTCTGAGCCCATCTAAAGCCTTCCTCCTCGCACCACCATCGCCTCATTCTCATAAGAACCTAAGGCTGGCCATACCGGGGGCAGAGCGAGGGTCCGTCGAGCCCAGGATCCCGTTTCCAACAGTGGCCGAGCCAGGTTGAAGTACCTGGCAGGATCCCAAGAGGGTAGACAGATTCCAAGCTGCTTATCCCAAGAATAAGCAGTGGAGTTCGGCAACTCCACCTTAATAATGTTTTATGGTTTTTCCTCCAGGAACCTGTCCAAACCGTTTTCAAACCCCAGCTTTCACCACATTCTCTGGCAACAAATTCCAGAAGTTCATGTTGCATTGAGTAAGAAAATATTTTCTTTTATTAGTTTTAAATGTATTATCTAGTAACTTAATTTTGTGTCCTCTAATCTTTATAATTTGTGACAGAGTAAAGTGATTAATGTTTACTTGTTCCATTCCCTTCTTTATTTTATAAACCTCTATCATATCCCCCCTCAGCCGTTTCTCCAAGCTGGAGAGTCCTAACCTCTTTAGCCTTTCTTCATAGGGGAAATTGTTCCATCCCCTTTCTCTGTACCTTTTCTAATTTTGCTGTATCATTTTGAGATGCGATGACCAGAACTGCACACAATACTCAAGATGAGGTCGCACCATGGAGCGCTACAGAGGCATTATGATATTCTCTGGCAGGATGAGGGTTGGAGGGGTCCAGGCAGGCACCAGCTGGTCCTGGCTCAGTCCAGCCAGGTCAGCTTTGGCCCTGGGATTGTCTTTACAGAGCTGTGGGGCAGAAGGACTATTGGAAGGCTTCAATGAGACCATTCTTTTATTACCAAAAAACAAAAAGATCTGAAAATGTTTGGATATTTTCATACATTTTTGGTTTGTTCCATTTGGATTGCATTTCTCTAATATCAAAATGTACCATAGTAGTCAGCTCCTCCCCAGCAGTCTCTAAAATCCTATCTAGGTGATATGTGAGGTCCACTACCTTTCTACCAGGCAGGCAAATTATTCAGCGATCTTCGTGGCCACCAGTCACCCATCTAACTATATTGCTAATGATGAAATTACCAATAAAATCTATTTATGTATTTATTATAATTCTTATACCGCACTAACAGCAAGCTGACCAAGGTGGTTTACAACAATAACATCCAATAAGAAATACAATACAATCACAACAAGATTACCCTCATTAAAACATTGGAACAGCCACGATTTCACCTTTTTTCTAAAATCCAAATAGTTGGCCTCCAGTCTAATCGCTATTGGAACAGAGTTCCAATGTTCGGTCCCCACTACTGAGGACATCGTCTTCCTGGACCCTTTTTTTTTTACCTGCTTGTTCCCTGGAACTCTAACAAATGGCTCTCCTGAGGAAAGCAACATCCGCCTGGGAACATATTTCTGTATCCTGCTTGCCAAATAACAGGCTCTCTTACCATGATGGACCTTATACATTAGGATTACACTCAACAGCAGCCTAGCACTAATATGTCTAGGACAGCCACAAATCAATATGGCTGCCATATTTTGCATCATCTGAAGTCTTTGCAAGTTCTTCCCTGTAACCCCATCAACACCCTGTTGCAATAATGAAAAAGTAGCATAAGTAGTGCCTCATTCATTTTATTCCTTATTTTTCGCAATTGCCACAGCTTTAAAAATATCCTCCTCACCATCAGAGATACATATGGTACAAAAGACCATTTATCATCATAAATGAGCCCCAAGCTCCGAATTTCATGAATATTATCACAAACTTTCTTCCCCACCCTTAACTGAAGACCTCACTCAGAAGCCCCATACGAGAAAACCATCCACTCTGTTTTCTCCTCATTCAATATCAATTTATTCTCCCGCAGCCAACCCCTTAAATTATGCAGACTTTTGTGAACTCTACCCAAGTTCATTACAGGATCCTTTCCTACAGGGCAAACAATCTGGACATCGTCCGCATAAATATATCCCTGAAATCCCAAGCTACGAATCGACCCCCAGTGGCTGCAAAAAGATGGTAAAAAGTAACAGAGATAGAGGGGAACCTTGTGGTACTCCACAATTTAAACTACAAACCTCCGCCCTCACATCCCTTGCTCCCGCAATCTCTCCCTCAAAAAAGAAGAGAGCCAATCTAGGACCCTATCTGAAAAACCTAGATCCTTACAACGAGCAATCAATATCTGGTGATCTACCAGGTCAAAGGCACTGGTAAGGACTAGTAAAACTAAACCCACCATCTCTCCTCTACCTAAATTCTCCCCGATTGTGTCATTCAACACTACCAGCAGAGTTTCCGTACTGTAACCGGGGCGAAACCCTGAATGACACTCATCCAGCACACACTGTTCCTTCAGATGTCTAGTCAACTGAACCGGTACTGCCTTTTCTACATCTTTCGCTAAAAAAGGGCCATTTGCTACCAGATGGTGATTACCCATCATCTCCTTATCAGCCCCTATCTTTTTCAGGAGGGGACGAATTATAATCTTTTTTGAACAGCTCTGGGTAAATATTTATTTATTTTATTTATTTAAACATTTTTATATACCGGCATTAGTTGTGGACATCATGTCGGTTTACAGTAAACAGGTTAAGTTTGGAAAATTACATTTTAACAGGGAAGTCAAAACTGGGAGAGGGGGTAACGAAAGGCAGCTGAGAAAATACAGGATAACAAAACGAGGTTCCTCGAAGTGAGGAGAGGGAGTATAACAAAACATAATTCCTCAATATGAGGAAAAGGAGTAGACGTATTGTGGTCTACTTTGGCACGGATTGATGGCTTTTTATTCTGGGTAAGCTTGGTTGAACAACCCTGTTTTCAATTTCTTTTTGAAGTTGTTCATACATGGTTCGAGGCGTATGTCAGGCGGTAGTGAGTTCCCTTGAGTGGGACCTGCAATCGAGAGAGCACGGTCGCGTGTGGAGGAGAGATGGGCTGTTTTCAAGGAGGGTACAAGTAGGGTGCCAGATTTTGCCGTTCCGTAAATTAATCCCTATTCAGGGATGAATTTACAATTAAAACCAGCCGAGTTATTAACATGTGGTGGGATTACAGTCCCTTCAAATTTTACTCATTTCCAGTCTCCCCACTTCCTCTAATAACCCAATCCCTTCCCCCCTAAACACCTGCTCTCACTCCAAAGAAACAGGCCCCACTAACCCGCCCCCCCCCCTTCATTAACTAACCTATCACTAATCCATCCACCTTCAGTCTCCAATGACAAGCAAAACCATAACAGCTTAAAGCCTCTGGAATGATCATAGACCTATCCCTACTCTCCTGCTCACACAGCCCTGGAGATGCACTCTCGGTGAGAGAGGATAACACAAGCACCTGAGGGGCAAGTCCCAGTCACAGGATCGCCTCCTGCCATTCCAAGGTGATAACGCTCCGTCCTGACCTTTCTGCTTCCATGCAGCACAGGGTCTGCCAGAGTAGATATGGAGAGCTTTACTGATCTTGGAGTAATTATTGATAGTCACTTGAACCTAAAGCAATTTATAAAACACACTACAAAGGAGTGCTTCTACAAGTTACAAGTACTCAAAAAACTCAAACCGCTCCTATTCCATTACAATTTCAGATCTGTCCTCCAAGCCATTCTGTTTTCCAAGATCGACTACTGCAATTCCATTTTGCAAGGTCTCCCGGCTTCTACTATAAAACCCCTCCAGTTGCTCCAAACTGCAACAGCGAGAATTTTGACGAATACCAATCGGAGAGCGCATATCTCTCCCATTCTAAAAGATCTTCACTGGCTCCCAGTAAACTTCAGGATTCTCCATAAATCACTCACAATTATCCACAAAAATATTCACCATCAGACCCCTCTTGATCTGCTACACCCTCTCAGATTGCACTTGACGGCCAGACCCTTAAGGGATGCCTACAAGGGATCCTTACACATTTCTCCAATCAAAGTGGTGCACCACTCAAACATCAGAGACCGGACATTCTCTATCACAGGCCCCTCCATCTGGAACGCCATGCCTCCGGACCTCAGGCAGGAAACCTGTCTTCTAACTTTCAGAAAGAAACTAAAGACATGGCTGTTCTGCCGAGCCTTCCCCGCTACTAGCCCAACAGCCTGACTTAGAACTGTTTCAGCAATTATATAAATAAACAATCGCTAAATCACGCTTACAAGTTATCATGAGGTCGGCTCCTTGCCTCCCTCCCATGCATATAGTACTTTATCTTCGTTCTCCCTCTCTTATTTCCTACTCCCAGTTAAGGCATCCTTGTTATAATGTAACTTTACGCTCCTTCAAATTGTCTCTTGTTGATTGGTTGGTTATAGTTACTGCTTAGTTTGATGTAAACCGAGTTGATTTGATTTGTATCAAGGAAGTCGGTATAGAAAAGCCTTTAATAAAATAAATAAATATGTCCTATAGATCTCCTCTATGTACCTCTCTGTCTGCCTCAGTTCCTCCGGATCTCACATCCTAGCTTCCAGACGCTGTACTCATTCTCCGAAAACTATGAGTTGGGTGCACACACACACACAATCTCTCCCCAACAGGCAGGTAATCATATATGTAGCTCTCACAATGCTACATATAAGATTCTGCTGGCAGGATTTTGACGCAACCCCCCCAAGACTTTGTTGCTCTAGGTGACTGCCAGTTTGCCTAATGGAAGCTCTGGCCCTGCTTTTATCACCTTATGTTCCACGTTGATGACCAAGATCTTTGCAATCTGTTCTACCCATCGTACCAACGTAGCGTAAGGCTCGACTGGTCCACACTAAGAGACACGCATTTTCCTTTCACCTAAAAACATTGCACAATAATCTCCCAATAGACACTAGGATGACAAACAGTATTATTCGGTTTAAAAGGATTATTAAGACGTGGTTGTTCACAGAGGACTTCAGGCTGTGGTTGTTTGAATTTACTAACTGATCTCAGCTGATTCCCCTAGGCTGCCTTGCCAGGTATGGATATCTTGATTGTACTTGAATGACTTGTCTGATCTGCTGCCTAGGCTTTAAGCTGTTGCGTTATAGCCATTCACAATACATCATTTTGTTGACTGTTACAAAACTACAATTATTTGTATTTTATTGAACAGTATTTTATATACATATATTTAGGATATATTTTATTTTAATTTTATGTATATTGGAATGCGGTTACTGATTGTAGTTTGTGATGATTATAATATATATAGCTGTCTGTCTTTATGACTGGTAATTATTTTAACATTGTATCATGCTCTAAGATTTATTTAGCAGCATGTGATAAACAAAACTGTTAAATAGAATTTGCAGAGCCTTGGCAGTAGTTATCAAAACACAGGCTTTAAAAATGGTATTTCTTAAAACTTGGATTTTTAATTTTTTTTTTTTTTGCTTTCTTCTTGTTCCAAAAAAAAAAAATGCTGCACCCCCTCAGTTGGCAGGCTCCCCATCCCATGTAACTTAACAGGAGAGCTCTCGATCTTCGATGCATGACCTCAGGCAACATCAACAGATGCTTATAACAGTATAAAGCCCCAAACTATGGTCAGTTTGGTCACCGATATGTGATCAAACAATGTCACCGCAGTGTGAAGAAGGAAAGTTCCAGATAATTATAAGGTGATGTGTGTCCAGGTGCTCCCATACATTTTATAGTTATGGGCCTGCCTTTTACCAGGGTGTGTATGCTTTTAAAACATTTTGATCCACCCCCTTGAGTGTTTTGTGTTGGACCCATAGGGGTCGCTGATCTGATCTTCCATGAGAGTTGGTAGGAGGATTGCCCAAGAGTTATCTCCTCTCCCTGGGAGCTCTGCGGAGGGCCACGAAAGATTCCAGCTGCCCGCTCTCTCTCTCTTAGGCCACCCTTTGCTGTGGCCCTCTTATGAGGAAGACGCAGTACAACATTTGAGAACGTCCTTTCTGCTTTTGTGCATCTGGTGACTGTTGAGTAATTCCCGTTTCCAACACAGGCTTCTGAAAGGATCATCTCCTGGCCATTTTTCTGTGGGACTCGTATCGAACTGCAGTGCGACCGGTCAGCTCACGTCAGCAGGGGCTCAGCAACTAGCCACGATGGCCCGAAAGAGTGCGTACAAGCCTGCAACTTAAAATGGATTCAGCTGGCCGGAAAGAAGAGGCTTAACGCGGGAATGTGTTTGCTGCTGCCCAGGGAGTGCCTACATCTGTGTTTTATCTGTGGATGGGACTGCTGTGAATAAGCTCTTCCTGTAAATAAATTGGCCAGAGTTTGGAACCACACATTCCACGCAGTCTGCGTTCACTCTACCTTACGTGCAGTAATGCAAACGGTATCCTAAAGCAATGTCTTCTTTAAAGTCAGCGGAGAACAGTTCCCTGGTCCACCGAGGGGGTCTGGGTCAAGCCTACCAGCAGATCATTTCACCTCCTTGACCATCTGCTCGACCGTGAATGTCAGGAACCCTGCTCCCAAAACAGGAACCTTGCAAGGTTCACTTGACAAAAAAAACAAAACAAAACATCACAGCAAAGCAAAATCCAGGATACCACAAGGATAGAAAAATAAAATAAACATTTCAAAGTAAAAAAACAAACAAACAAGTCCCTTACTTTTAAGAGGAATTCTTTCAAAACAAAGTTCACCGTTCATCTGGTTAGCACACCCTGATGACTTCTAAACCACATAAGCATGATATAAAATAGTCTGGCCATGCGCACATAAGTGGGCACACGCATGTGTGCACAAATCCCGCTTGTACCGTGTAAATGAGGGGATTTTAAAAGTGGCGCATGGCACCATTGCCAATTAAATCAGTTCAGCCCTAGTTTGCCCAGTTAAGGGATAGGTTCTCCAAACCCCTCTAGTTCAATAACCTTCACGCCCCCCAGATATGCCTGACCCTTAAAATCCTGCTGATCTGTCTATTTTTCTTTATTTTATAACTTACACCTCCTCCATAGCAGAAATAAAGTTTTGCAGCAGGAGACTTTGGCACACGCTGGGGCATGTAAATATTTACACGGCCATCTCTTGGCCAGGACTCAACACGCCCATGCTCATGCTCCACCCAATTTGAAAACTTTTGAGATGCACGTGCTGTGAGAGAGATGCACAAATCCGGGCAGCTTTCATACTCTGCTCACATGAGCCCGACTTATTTGCATCCCCTCCCCAATTAATGCACCTGCCGGGCTTTTAAAATTCACCTTTTATGGAAGAGCAACCCAAATTATAGCTACACAATGCAAAGTTCCAAATTTGGACTCACCACCCCGTAAAAGGATCTAAGTGTCATTGTGGATAATATGTTCAAACTCTGGAATTTGAAGCCAGAGGATATGGTGAAAGCTGCTAGTGTAGCTGGGTTTAAAATAGATTTGGACAAGTTCCTGGAAGAAAAGCCCATAAGCCATTATTAAGGTGGATTTGGGAAAATAGCATGGAATCTATTGACCTTTTGGGATCCTGCCAGGTCCTTGTGACCTGGATTTGGCCACTGTTGGAAACAGGATACTGGGATTGATGGACCTTTGGCAAATCTTATATTCTTAAGATTTGTTTAGAGATTTTCAGAGTCCCACCCTACCAATGCATACAGCCTTTCCGGCGTCTCTATCCTCTTGCCCAGGCTTGACATGCATACCGCCTTCCAAATATTTCCATCTGCTTTTTGGGACCTCATAGCATAGCAGGTTCTTACTTTTAGTATAGATAAAAAGATCAGTTTGAAGATCCGAGGATGGAGCTGAGCATTGTTTTTGGCAGTGCTTCGAGTACGTGTGCTCTTGTTCCACTTCTACATGTCTGAGGAGGGTGTGGCCTGGCAGTTTTCAATCTGTGAGTTTTACGAGTGTACTTTGTAATCCGCACCGAACAGATGCTCGGAAGCTGTGGAATGGAAGATTTTACAATAAATAAATAAATCTGCACTTTACTCCTGCATCAGATGCTCCATGAGTTAATTTTTTACCTATGGTAGCCTAACGCCATCATTTTGATAGAATAAAACAATTCCAGCTGTTCACTTCGTTTGCCCTTTTTCCAGCTGTTTGACTTTTAGTTTTCATAGTGAAGGGGTTTTTTTTTTAATTTAATCCCGTCTCCCAGATTTTTCAACCAGCTGCGCTTCTGGTGATGGCTTTTTGGTACCTGTGGGATAACAATGCGATACAGTTTTTGCCTCGGAATGCCCCACCTGCTGCAGCTACGATGACGGATACATTTTGCTCAGGGAAACGTAACTAATTAACCGTGTTATACGGTTGCCATAAATCTGACATCACACAGGGCACAGAAGCACAGCAGACTCCCCTGGCGCACTTTAAAAGCCTTCTTTTTAATTGGAAGGGTCACATCTGAAGAAGGGACGCGCCTGTTCTTGAAAGGTTGTGGAAAACAACATTTTGGGATGATTTTCAAGTCAGTCCATTAAAAGGTACCACAGCCTGCAAGGAATTCGTTCACGTGGACCACCTCAGCTACCTGAGTGCTTCATTATTAACAGTGTCCATGGTAAACAAGATCACGGAGCTCTGAAATTGTCACCTTTTCTCTACCTATTATGTTATGGGGCCTATGCAATAAACTTTTAAGAGCATTCATCTTATGCTAAAAATAGCTTCTATGCAATAAGTCCAGGGAAGGTAACCTTAAAACGAGCGGGCGGACACAGATATATAAATGTGTACGGGCGCGCGGCCACATACATTGAAATCTTATATCCTGCGTGCAAGTCCGCAGGCGTGCAAGGCCCGGCGCGCGTATGCGTGATCCTATTTTTAAAAGCATGGACGCGGGCGGCTGGGAACAGTCGGCATGTACCCGCACAAAGTGAGTGCATTTTAAAACATGCACGCGGGAAGGAAATGACCAATTTAACCAGTCCGCCCAGTCTCTCTCTAAATCATCAAGAACACCCCCCATCGTTCTTTACCCTGCACTACCCCTAAGTTTACCCAGAACCCTCCAGCAGTTCATACGTGGCTCACCCCTAATCAACAGCGGAAATACATTTGCGCTGAAACGAACCGGACGCTCGCCGCATTCTCTGCGCCGCGTACGCGCTTATATCTCTTGGCCCCGGCCTGGAACGCCCATGCCCCGTCTTCATTACACCCCCCCTCCCTTTTTTTTTTTTTACCCAATTTGAGACATTGGTGTATCAGTACTTGTGGGCCTATGTGGCAGGTCTATAAAACTGGGCAGCTGCTCGCATGTGCCAGAAACGCGCGCATCTCTTAAGAGTCGCCTTCTGATGCGCACTTAAAGTGATCTGGAAAGGCGTTTGCGTACACATGCTAAAACGTGTGCGTCTGTGCATGCAAATGAAGGGACACCCTATGCAAATGAGGCGCAAAGCGCGTGCAAAGTTAACAGAATGGTAAGCTCGCCCTCCCCGCTACTTACTGAGCATTTCCTAATGTCCTGGCACCCTTATTTAATCAGGTGATAGCGTGCTGGCATGCATGCTACTGAGAGAGCTCAGCTGACTGCACACAGAGAGCCAGGAGAAAAGAAAGCCTTGGACAGAAAAGGAGAGGACCCTGTAAAATTGTGCCCGCAAGCCCTTGGGGATGAATAACGCGGCCATTCTTCTCTTTGCCAAGCCAAAAAACACAGTCAACAACAGAACACGTTTTTCAGAAACGTTTACACCCCACACACATATCACAAATGCGTCTGCTCAAACAAAACTTACACATCAGGGGCTCTTCAAGCATTGTTGTACACCTCACAATGTGTACGGTTTGGGAATTTCATGGCGGTAGGCAAATGGACAGCCTCGTTGCTTTCATGTCTGCAGTTAGTCTGGCCAATGAGCACTGCAAGCATGCTGAAGTCTGACTACAAGCAGCAGATGCTGTAAGTAAAGGGTGCCAGGCCCCGCCCCCTGGCTAGTCACAAAAGCAGTGGGGCTTCCTTCCCGGGGCTCCACCCAGAGGTCAGTGACTAGCCAGGGGGGGTCCCTCAGTTCCTCCTCCCACCCAATATAAAAAGAAAGGTTAACAGGCCATCAGCAAAACAGGGAAAACCTGGAGGAAGGGAGAGAATGAGAGAGAGAGGGAGAGAAGGATGTTTCAGAGGAGATAAAGACAAACTTGAGTATTTCAAAAACAAATCTGCCTTTATTTACACAAGACAAATGTATTTCCTAGCAACAGGTTCCCACAGGACAAAGATTCGATGTTACTGACAAAGACCACTGCAGGCATTCAGAGGTTTGAGGCTGAAGTGCGGTCTGAAGCTCAAAAGCTTATCTTCAGCAGGCCAATTGCTTTGGTTTCCATGCAGAGCTCTTTTTTTTTGCGAGCTCCCAGGCAGTAGCAAACTGAGCATTTTACTGAGCATTTTTCCCCCCTAGACACAGAATGGGAGAACAGGCTTAGTAAACCTGGCCCTATCTGCTGTAGCCGTTGCAGTGCCTGCACTACAGGGTAGACGTCATAGAAGGGGAATAGTCAGATGCTGGTGCAGAGCAGCCAGGTTCTTTCCTCTGACACCACCTTTTGAAAATCCTTACTGGCACAGAAGGCAGATAGTCCTAAACAGACGGACGGGTCAGCTTTTTTTGCTCTTCTGGAACTCTGCTCTCCTGGAGTGAAGTAGCTCTCTCACATTTTCCACGTGCCAGGCTTAGCTGTATACCCTTCAGAAGCCAGCAGGAAGAGGAAGAGCGAATACAGCCCTCTCAGATTAGCATGCTTACGTTATTTAGCTTCCCCTTGGTGAGTAACATGTTGACGCTATGTAGAGAATGCATTTTCGGATTTCTGTACTCGACGATAGCATGACCACACCATTGGGGCATATTTTACCATGCGCATACCGAGGTCAATATTCAAAGCCATTTAGCTGGATAATGTTGCGTCCGTCTGTCTCAGTCGGCTTCGACCTTTGTGCCTCACCTTTCTTCCTTCTCTCTCCTCAAGCCTTGGGAAGATGGCTGCTGCCACCGCTTCTTCATACTGCTCTCTCCCCGGCGTCCCCGGATCGGCAACGGCGACAACGTTCGCCATGTTTCTCCTATGGGCCTCCTAGGGCGCGCGCGCGCACGCCACCCACGTCTTTGTTCACGTCGTGGCGGGAACCTCGGGGGCGTCCCCTCCGAGTGACGTCAGCACATCCGGGTATTTAGCCTGCCCTTCGTTTGCTAACAAACTGAGTTAGCAAGGACTGGATACGCCTCTGGTCTAAGCTGCTCTGCCGCTTCCCAGCAGCCGCTGAAAGCTCTCTCTCTCTGCCCTTCTGGGTAATTCATCGCTAACCTGGGTACCCGCTCCTCGGGGGCCCATCTTCTCTCTTTCAAGTACCTATCTGGGAAACCGGGTACTCGCTCCTCGAGGGGCCTGCGCTCCCCACACTGGTGCCTGCAACTGCTTCGCTTCTGCCTGCCAGGATCTCCATCAATACAGCTAACTACTCAGTGAGTACTAACACTCTCAGTCTGTCCCACCTTCAGCGCTTGGAGTCTACATCCGGGTCCTGCCTCTGCTACCCTGCGCTGCCTTTCATCTACTCCAGAGTGGGACTGGTCTCCTCTGCTGAGGAGCCCTGGACTGCTTCTACTGAGTTACCTTCACTGCTGTCCACCCCGGGCAGTACCACCGAGCTGTATAATAAATACAAATTCTCCGTGTCTGCGTGTATAGAGTCTAGCCTAGTACTGCGGTTCCTCGCGGGGCTCCTCCCCGTGGGAGTGGCCATCACCGCAGTACCCAAGAACCCACTCAAACACCTCAAAACGATAACAAGTTATCCAGCTAAATTAAAACTTTTTAAATATTAAAGATCTTACTCAGCTAATATATGTCATTATCTAATATCTGCTTAAATGTTAGCCAGATAAGTAATAGGCATTCTGATGGTGTTTCAGGGTAGGGATGAACTAGCGGGATAATTTATTCAGCTAACTCCAGTATTAATAGCCAAGTTAGCTTTTCGGTCAACAGCAGCCAAGCCCTGGAGCAGGTCTAAAGTTATCTGGCCTCATGTGGTCAGATAATTTTACGATTGAATAGGTATGAACTGTAGGCTCTATGCGGAAGATATTCAGCTCTTCTTTGCTGTGTCATCCTCCTGGTTTCACACTTTTCAATTTGTGTCTAGTATTAAGAGCTAGTTACATAACAAGTTGCTTTTTCAATATTACAAAAACTGAAGTCATGATACTGGAAACAAATCTCTTCTTGTGATAAACCCAAGTCGTTTAATTTTGAGGGTTGCAAGATACCAATTGTATCACACGTGAAGAGTCTAGGGACCATCCTTCAGTGCCATATTAAAGCCTCCTTTTTTAAATTAGGGATGTTGCACAGGGTGAAACCATTCTTGGAGCCGGCAGATTTCTGGTCTGTTTTGCAGGCTTTCATTTTTTTCCTGGTCTTGATGACTGTCGCGCTCCGTATTTTGGGGTGCCTTGCAGACTGTTCAAATAGTCTGCAGCTTGTGCCCTGACTGGGGCCGGGAGGTCATCAACATATTATTACTCCAATTTTGCATAATCTGCACTGGCTCCCAAGCATTGCTAGAATCTAAACTTAAAACAGCTCCCATTACTTTTAAACTTTTGGAAAATGCTAGATTTCCGTGGATAAAATGCCCTAATAAAAATCAATGTCCCTCAGCGCCTACTCCGCTCCTCCGTTTGCTGGTTGTGCCCCCTATTAAAGCATCTCAGCTAGATGAAACCCGTGAGAGAGTGTTCTCTACTATAGATCCAGACTTATGGAACAGTTTATCTGAGCAATTGCAAATTCAATTTGTACTAAGACCTTTAACAAGCTTTTGAAAAAAAACGCATTTGTTCCAGTTGTATTTTTCATCTTGAGACTGACTGATTCCTGGGATCGACCGACTCTGTATTTTAAATTGTTTTTGTTTTAAGATTTAGTAACGTTTTACTCTTTTTAGTCACATTTTCTTGGCTTTGCGGTATTTATAAATTTATGTCCTTATTTTTGTAAACTGCTTTGCAGCTTTTTCACATCCAAAAATAAAATAAATAGAAAAAACGAAGCCCGCACATTTGAACGCCGTATGGAAATCGAAATTATTCAAAAAAAAGAAAAAGCACTGTGGACTGGGAAGGCAATCAGGAACGGAAAGCCCTGTGCTAATGTAGCTTGTCTTAGGGAGCAAGAGGTACCTCATACATGATTTATTCATTTCTAATGCAACACAAAGTCAGGATTTAGAAGATGGTCACATACATTTGGCAAATATTCTCATTTTAAGTGGAGTAAGGGAACTATATTAGATCCTTTCAGCGCAAATTAGAACCCTGGGGCTGAGGGAATTGAAAAATGTGGTAGGGGAAGGAATTCAGCAGGGCTGTTTGGTGCTCCTTTAATGTACGGAAACAAAATCCAAGGACCTTACTGGAATGCCCCATAAGGCGCAGCTTTATGAGAGGTTATGGTATCTTTTAGTATTTAATGAAGTGCTAAGCTTAATTTGGGGGGTTTTTTTTCCTTCTTTTTGGTTGATCTGACCAATGCGGAAACCCTCTGTAAAACGTCATGCTGGTATTTATGGTGCAGTAAGAATTGTGGAACCATTTAAGATTCAGTTTCAAAAACCGCTTTCTGCTTTAGTGGATGTGACATAGGAATCGGAGAATGCAAGTTTGTAAAAACTTTATAAACATTTCAAATGCTTACCAGAAGAAAAGTTGGGAACTCTTTACAATCATCAGTCACAAAAACTGAGTGCATGACTACGGTTTATGGGTTCGCATTTAGTGAAACCAAAGAATTTGGTAACCCTCTGAGCCAAGACCCTAAAGCATGAAGCAGTCTTAACCTCAGGATAATTCCTTGTAAACCTATTAGTCACAATGTGGAAGAGGAATCCAAGGCATATGTGCAGACTTTGTGGGTGATAACTGAGGCCAAGACAACCAGACCTGGGAGGGAGGGCTGAAAACGCCACCCTTGATTTATTTTGGAAGACATTTGAAATCCATAGCAACCACTGCCTCACGATAGCACCCTACCGAGAGAGCTATCTGCTGCAAAATGCATCCGGAGCTTTGTTGTCTAAGGGAGGTTGGCAATCAATGCACTCTACTGACTGACGACTGGCTGCAATGAACAAGTGCACTGTCTTCTGTCTACCCCACACCCTGAACTGGTTAAAGCCAGCCTACAAGTCTCCCGCCCTAGGATGAGACATCAAGGTGCAGATCGCCACCAGATCGAGCTGCGTTCTTAATGGGACAGTAAAACCTGGATGGAGTGTGCCGCCACATTGGAAGCCCTTCCAGCCCAGGAGTCCCCTTTGAGAAGAGCATCTCTTCCACCACACTCAAACAGTGAAACATGGGTCATGAACGGAGACTAGGACCTAGTTCAGTCACCTGCCAGCCTAGTAGCCCCACCTTGATGTATTCTCTCTAGTGGAACACACAAAAATGAAAAAGCAAAATTCATGCGTCCCAATCCAAGACAACTTACGTGCTAGGAGAAGCACTCCAGTACTGTACTGTTAAAATATCTCTTGTCGCAGAGGAATTGAAGTCAAATTGATCCTGGACAAAACAAATCTGGATTCTTTGCTGAATGAAATACTTTTAATTGGTCTAATATATGAATTATCCAATGATATTGTGGCGTGAGCTTTTGAGGTCCCTCGCTGAGGTGTGACCTTATCTTTAAAGCTCATGTATATCATCTCTGGCTAATTCTTATGTTTGTCCAATAAATGGTATCACAATCTTCAAAAGCTTCTAAATAACTTTGCTCATCATTAAATAATCCAGGGGAAGGAATTCACTGGCGTTAATGGGGGGAGTGCATGCACCCTGATATGTCTAAGTCTCCTGAACATGGCCACAAAAAAAAAAAAAAAAAAGAGTCAATTCTGAACTATCCACAAAGGAGAACACTGCCATTTAGGCTAAGGTTGAGCTGCATCCTAACTGGTTAGGCTAGCGCTGAAAATTCATCTTCATCTGCATCTATCCCATGCCCTGGGTAGACTGATGAACCTGCTGTAAGTGCACACGTGCGTGAGCTGGTGAAGCTCCTCCCCAGTTGTACAGTAAATTCCAAGGGTTTCAGTGGATTCCTAGCGGGGAAAAAAGGCAGGCTATAGTTTTTTTTGGCTTATCCAGGAAACATTTTCACGAGGTCGGTCTAGCTGCCTAATAACTTCTGAAGTTAAGGCAGTTTGAACCTTTTAAAAATGTACCCCTGAAAGGGGCATGATGAACAAGGCATATCCGGAGGATTTGGATACTTGCATTATTTCCATGTAGATCTTCTCTGGGTGCAAATACTTGGTTATACTTAACTATGATCTCTCAAAAACCCTAGTTATTGT
The DNA here is from genome assembly GCF_901001135.1 of Rhinatrema bivittatum. Taxonomy (NCBI): domain Eukaryota; kingdom Metazoa; phylum Chordata; class Amphibia; order Gymnophiona; family Rhinatrematidae; genus Rhinatrema; species Rhinatrema bivittatum. The sequence goes on from NC_042619.1 coordinate 26,177,431, forward strand.
TGTAGGTTGCACATCTAAAACTTGTTATATTGGCTCTATCATCAGGCAATGGTCTTTTTAGACTTTGTAAGCCATTTGTTTGTATCAGAGGCTCAGGGATTCAATTACATTTCCGGCATTTGGTCAGAACGAATCGTTTTTCTGTTTATCTAGGGAGCCTGGACCCTCCACGAATTCCCCGTCTTCTTCCTGACTCTACCAAATAACTGCCAAGCGAGTCCAACTTGGATGCATTCTCGACCTATGCATAACCAGTTATCTAAATCAACAATTCCTGAGTTTCAACAAACAATTCTGTAAGCTTAGTTCAGAAAAGTAATGCAAAATATGACGGCTCACGCTCGAGTGCTACTTGGCTGTTCCATTTCAAGGGCGTCCTTTGCCATCACTCTTGTCCAGCGCCACAAAAGGGGAGAAAGCGTTGAGTGCTCTTGTAAGAAATCACGAACTCTTCACGTGGCCAGGCTGAAGTCTGGCTTCAGAATGATGCGAAGACGGGTCAGGGAAGGTCTGTGGTGCTGCAACGGGGAGGGGCATGTGGGCCGACCGGATGGCCCTGGTGGTCTAAAAGTGCCACAAATCTCTCTGCTGTTTTGTTGACGAGGAAAGCATCTTGATTCATGTTCATCTTTATCCCTTTTCTCCCCAGTGGCCTCTGCTCCCTTCCCCCTCGGACGGCATTCACCAGCGGAAGGGCTGGACGAGCACCTTTGCAGGAGGCGGCTATCTTCCCTTCCTTGGCAGACACGGACTGCAAACCCAGATTTCTCCATGCCAGGGCACACAGCGCTACGGCCTCAGCGCTGGGGGCCAGCTCTTAGCTTCCTTTTCTACAAAGCACCTTAAAAAATGTGAGGTTGCTATATTTTTCAAGAATGTAAATGCTATTTTGGGGCAGCTTAATTCTGACGTCTTCCTGTTCACTGGGCCTCCTCATTTCAGTTTTTCCCTCTGCTCTGCTATTTTATTTCTTTGGCACTAAGAGGATTCAGGGCTGTCCTTGGGCCGGGGGGGGCGACCAGGGGTGACTGCCTCGGGTCCCATGACTTGGGGGGGTTCCACTATGCCATGGGAGCCCTATCCCCAAACACTGTAATTTCCATCTTGCCGTTTCCTGCTGCTGATTTGCCCTGGGTCCTACGCCCTCCCAAGGTCAACCCCGGGTTGATTAATAGGCAGAGGAATATTGTGTACGCATATGACCCTCCACCACACTCGCACACTCATCCTGAGGACCCATTAGACACAATGGAAATGGCTTTTTGAAGGGGGGGTCCACCCATGCACCATTAAATATAAAAATCACTGCCCTCATAAAGAAATAAACAAACTGGCATGCTTGGTTTATCTCTATATATACTGCCATAATTAAACGTGCTAATGCTCTAAGACAGGCAATTTCCTGTAAGGGCGTGGCCGGTGGATGATTAATGGCAGCAGACTTTCTTTAGGAATACAGTACAGGATTCCACACTCCAAGTTTAACATTGCAACTGCTCCCACTTTCTGCCCTTTTGGCAGTAAAAGCTTATTGATTCACATAGATGGCGCGGAAGGTTTTGTTACCCCCTCTGTCTTTCTGGCTGCTCTGTTTTGGTTTTTCCGGACGCGCTGGAAATGCCGCAGACCATGGTACGCACCCACCTGCCCGCCATGCAGAGACACTCGTGATTTCTGGTTTTTTAGGTTTGGGGAGCGCTGACGGTATGCACAGGGCTACGCCGTACCAGGAAAAAACGGAGATGAGGAAAGCCAGGGAGAAGATGAGGCCCGGGCTCTGCAGAATCCAAAAGCGTGTCAAAAAAAAAAAAGTACAGATTGCAGAGCCTCACACAGAAGGCAAATCCAGACACGCCAAGAAGGGAAGATTCCCCGAGTCAATGAAACAATGGTTTTCGAGGCAGGAGAGAACAATGCCCAGGCACAAACAGTCATTTAGGTGACTCCAGATTTTTATAGGGAAAAAAAAAAGAGACCTAGAGACACCCCCACAAACCTTGCAGAGACAACAGCCAAGACGATCTATCAGGCCGTTTCAGTAAGCGTGCGCACAGAACACTTGCCTGTGCGCGTGATACAGTATTCAAATGAGGCCCGGCGGTAGAAATGGGCAAAAGGAGCGGCGGCTGTCAGCGGGTTTGACAGCTGACACTCAATTTTGCCGGCGTCGGTTCTCAAGCCCGCTGACAGCCACGGGCTCGGAAACCGAACGCCGGCAAAATTGAGCGTCCGATTTTCGACCCGACAGCCGCCGGCCGAATTCAAAATTTTAAAAACAATTTTTTTTTTTAACTTGTTTTACTCTTCGGGACCTCAGACTTTATATCGCCATGATATTAAGTCGGAGGGTGCACAGAAAAGCAGTTTTTACTGCTTTTCTGTGCATTTTCCCGGTGCCGGCAGAAATTAACGCCTATCTTTGGGTAGGCGCTAATTTCTGAAAGTAAAATGTGCGGCTTGGCTGCACATTTTACTTACTGAATCGCGCGTGAATACCTAATAGGGCCATCAACCTGCATTTGCATGTTGAGGGCGCTATTAGATTCGGCGGGTTGGACGTGCGTTTTCCGCCCCTTACTGAATAAGGGGTAAGGGAAAACGTGCGTCCAATGGCGGGTTCATAGTGCGCTCCATTGGAGCGCACTGTACTGTATCGGCCTGTGAGTGGGAGCAGAGGGAGGCACCCGGTACAAGAAGAGAAAGGACAACAGGTACGGCTCTCGGTCTGAGACCAGCATCCCCCGGGATCCAGCCCGTTCCTCCTCCCTCCAGAAATCACCGGCCAAGCAGCACTGCAGGGAGATAATTCGGCAAGAAGGGGAAGAAAGGGGAGGGGAGGGGAGAGCATCCAGGGGGCAGGAAGGGTTCCAGAAGAAGACGACAAGGAAAGGAAATAAAGGCAGGAGTCTGGCATTATTCACACACTTTAGGGAAACGATCATCATTGGCCCGGGCCAATTATATAATTATTTGTTTCTTACATTATATTGCAGCACCAGTGCTTGAGGTGCCTCTAGCTTAGTTTTCCATAAGGATTAATGGGCAATAATAATAATAATAATGAACAAAGTAATATACATGGGACTGGACCATATAACATTCAGGTATATTTGCATGGGAGAGAATTCTGTGCTGCGTCCCTGGGTCTTCGCTCCATGACTTTCTCAGGGAAACGAACGATAGCGCGCCCCTGTTCCAAACGGCTGGAATACCTGCCTGAGGGACTGCCACATTCACACCAGCGATCACACTCCGATGATTTAGTCAACAGGCGTGAGACCAGGTCAAGAGTTTTCTAGTAAGACTGGGGTACCACTGCACAACTTCTTGGGATGGTAACAGGGCTTAGGAATAAGTGAGATTTCTAACAAGATTCAAAATCTTTCCGTACCTTTATTACCACCAGAGAACTTCCTATAGACCCAAAAGTCCCTTCAGCCCCCTTAACTGAGTTTTATATCTTACTCTACGAAATTAGTAAGTAATGAAGATGTTCCCTTTTTTTTTCCCCCGCAGTATATATTTGTTTCAACCCAAGTTTTCAAACTTCACTACATCATGTGGTCACCCGGAGTGGCTGGAGACGAAAATATGTTCGCCTAGGTTTATTCTGGAGCTGACGGTCTTGCACATGCTGCTTACACAGATGGACCAGATGGACTGAAGAGTTTTCCCCCCACTCTGTGCCTACGGAAAAAATGCTTAAGCACATCTGGCCCTGACAGGGAGAAAGGATCTGCAGCTGCAGCAGATGGAGACAAAGACATTACAAGTGTGCTCTTAGCTATCACCAAATGCCTGAAGCTAACATTACATCTTAGGATAAACACAGAAGGGTCACTATACAGGCGGGTTTGTCTAGCTAAGTTCAGGACCTAGCTGAACACACCATGGCTTTTATACTTCCTGCTGCTCGAAATGTCTCCAACTTATCTGGCTTAGAGGGCAACTTTTAACCAACTATGCATGGCAGCGCGTATGCGAATATGGCACCACGCGTAGATCTAAGATAGTATTCTATAACCCGCACATATTCTAAAATACACGTATCTTTATTCCTTAACATACACATATATGTACGCCTGCGCGCAAATACACGCAGTGCATTGACAGCAAGTATTTCAATGCATTCAACACATATCCTGTTCCTACCTGCTCGTATATTATACAGGTACAAATTAAGTAGGACTCGCGTAAAACCTGACTGAGGGATGTGGCCATCTGCAGCACCTACTGGAGGATAAGGCTCACCCTGCCCAGGTCAGTTTGGACATTACTTCGGTCTCTCCCCCCCTCCCCCACTGGGCATTCAACATCAACAGATTCCTTTGGCTGCCTAAAAATATGTCCCTGTGGAAGACGTTTGGAAAGTCGGCCCTAGGACTGAGGGAATTATAGCGGATTCTATTGTTCAGTTGGGTTCTTTTTCCCCCAAAGACAGTTACTAAGCTGGCTGATCAGGAAACAAAAGCTTGGCGAAAGCGAGGGGCAAGTGGTTAAGACAGGCTCTCAATTATCTTCCCTGCAGGTGCAATCCTAGTGCACATCAAGGATTCCCTAACTGCGCCTTCCCAACTGGAGGCTCTAGAGCAGAGATGACGAACGCCAGTCCTCGGGTGCCCCAAACATGCCAGGGTTTGCAGGATATCAAACGATGAATAACGCGTGTAACTGGTTTGCGTGCAACGGAGGCAGTACTTGCAAACCGTTCTCGTGCATACTCATCGCGGATAACCTGAAAACCTGGCCTGTTTGCGGCCCTCGAAGACTGGAGCTCGCCATCCCTGCTCTAGAGAATGCGTATAGAGCTAAGAACTTTATGACTCTTCAGTTTTCCCAGGTCCACACTTCTATCACTCCAGTAAATCTTCAAGAAATACGTGAGGGAGGTAGGAAAGCTCCCCAGTGAGGACACAATTGGGGTATCTAAGATACACTGGGGGTCCATATTCAGTTGCTGAGCGGCCAGATAAGTAGCCAGATACACCTATCGGGCTAACTTAACCGAATATTCAGCAGCGCGGTGGTGACGCAGAACATACCCGGCCATCTTAAAAGTTAGACGGATATGTTTATCTGGCTAACTTTAGACCTGCCTGCAGCGGCTGGTTAGCTTCACCGGCTAACTCAGAATATTGCCGGAAGACCTAACCGGCCAACTCTGCTCCTCCCCCGGAATGCCTACCGCCCGCCCCAGTAACGCCCTCGACCTATCCGGCTAAAGTCAGCAAATATCGCGGCTAAGCCATTCAGGGGGCTAACTTTTCAGGTGAGTATTTACCCCATTGTATTCCAACTGGGAGAAGGGGGTGTTGAATACGACCCTTACTACAGATATAGTTTGCTTTCTTGAATTGAGAAACGGATACAAACTTGGTTCTTCAGTTTTATTTCAAGTATTAAAAAAAAAAAAAAAAGTTTCTTTTTGTGATTACAAAAATAAAAATTTCCCCGGGCGTGATGTGTGTCACCACAGCTTAGTGGATAATTATTTTTTTTTTTTGTCAAGAAGCCACAAGTGTTAGCACCTGGAGAAAAAAACTCTTTCTTCTTAGGTTCCCCTGCAAATTCCTGGTATATATTTTGATCCTGCGCAATTGGAAACCTTTTTTTGGGGGGACAAAAATATGTAATGCGCCTCTGTGGCGCTTAGGCAATGGGTTTCTGGTTTCTAGACATTTTATTTCACCGTTAGTTAGAATGGAATATTCTCAATTTCCTTCATTCTTGCTCCTCTCCCAATAATAGAAGAGACCGGGAACATCACCATCTTTTGTAAAACTGCTGAAATTGCAAATCTTCTATTTCTCAAGGAGGCGTTTGCGTTTCCTAATGATTTTACTTTGTAAATCTCAAACACCGTAAAGAAGAAAGAATAAAAATTCTCTGAACAAGTGCAGCTGAATGTTTGCAGGATTTTAGAAGGTACCGGCAACAGTGGGAGCAATTTTCAAAAAACCTGCCCAGTCTGCCAAAATAGGGAGGGGAAGGGGGCGGCATTTTTAGTCCTAACTGGAGGCAGATTTTTTTTTTAACCTGGGCAGTCTGTGTTTGAAATCTTTCCCGAAGTGACGGGGAATAAAAGTGTCTGCTTATATTTGCAGCTGTTATTCCTGGAGGTGGATTTTCAGGGGGGAAAAACTAAACAGGTGAATTTCCGAAGCATTTACGCCTGGAAATGTAACAGTCTAGCAAGGCAATTTTCAAAAGCCATTTAAGTGCGTGAAGCGTAATTACATGGGTAAATCCTGCGGACACTTCCACGGCACGTACTGTGGCGGTTTTTCAAAAGCCCACTCGCTCGAGCAGCGTGCATTTTACACGTGTAAAAACTCAAGTTTCATGACGGCAACTTTCAAGCTGGCACGCGGGCACCCAGGGACATGGCAGTTTTATAAAACTTGCACGCACATATGCACACGCTACAAAATAACCTGGGCACACGCATGTGGGCACACAATTTTAAGCGGGCGGCCGCCTAGCCGCACAAATCCCGTGCAAGTCGGGGGATTTTAAAAGGGATGTGGCGCCCACGCTGTTGCCAGTTCCACCAGTTGGCCCAGTTACGAGCTAGGTCCTCCAAACCCCCACCCCCCCCCCCAGTTTAATAGTCTTCACTCCCCCCTAGTTAGCCCTGGCCCTTCAAACCCTGTGACTGTGGCTCCTTAACTTACACCCTCTCCGTAGCAGAAGTAAAATTATGCAGCACTAGACCTGTGGGTAGCTGCACGTATACATCTCTTGTCCACGCCCCTCCCAGACCCTACCCATGGGACGCCTCTCTTCCTAAACAAGTGAGATGTGCGCACAGCGGGAGATCCACGCACATCTGGGCGGCTTTTAAAGTTCGCTCGGCATGGGCCAGCCTGACACGTTGCACGCACCTCCCGCATTTGGCGTGTAAGTGCTTTTTAAAATCAGGCCCTAAGCACGCGTATTCGAAAATCCATTATGTGCGTACGGGCATCATTTCCTCCTTGACCTAAACACAAGAAGGACTGTTTTTTTATGCGAATAAAAAGCATGCGCGTTGTGAAGTGCGCAGGGTTTTCACTTTTGCCCACCAAGCGCAGGTACATTTTTTAGTTAGTCGGCTCAACTCAACATACGCTCACACTTATGCGGGAAGAGAGAGTGTGGCTGACTGTTTTTGAACATCTGCCCTGGTGTTATGGAAAAACTTTGTGGTCTGCAGAACCAATTTTCAGAGGATGGCCACAGGATTCTTGGCAGGTTGCAACCACCTCTATTGGACCCATGTGGAGATTTTCACAAAGAAGTGGCTGCCGTTTGAAGAATGTGACCTTGAAAGCTCCTATCGCCGAGGGACAGTTTTTGCATGGGTGCCTGGGGGGTGGTGCCTGCAAAGGAGGGCACAGCACCCTTCTCGGAGGCTGCGGCACCCAACCTCTAGAGGGCGCAGTGAAAAGAGAGGAACGAAGGGAGGAGGCTTCAGGAGAGAGACCCTTGGGTAGTACTGTCCCAGAAGCTTTATCAGGAGCCTTACTTAGCACAGAGTCTTCCAGAGGGTCATGGGCCTAGAAACTGCCAAAAAAAGCAGGGGGACCAGAAAGCTGCCAGGGTGGCCGGGCTTCAAATGTGGCCAAGGGCCGTGGCTGGAGAGGACGGGGGCCAGGACAATGCAAGAGCTAATCGCACCATTAGGGGAATATCCGTGCCAGAGGGCATGGGAAGCCAGTGGGGCAGTGCTCTCGTCCGGCCTGTCGCGGGAAGGTTGTGCCATCCTGAGAGAGTGAATGCCTCGGCGGCACGGGGCCCGGACTTGCATTCACCGGAGAAGCACCGTGCTTGGACAGGAGAGAGAGAGAGAGACAGGCTTTTCTCTCTGGGGCAGCGCCATGCCGCCCTGTGCACCCGTGCAGCCACAAGGCAAAGCTTTAAGGGCCTCGTGCCTTGCCTCGTCCTGCGTCGGAAGGGACCAGGGGGTTACTGCCCCCAGCCAGGCCCGCCATCGTCACGCTGCCATGCAGTGTCGGGCACGCGCCTGCGGCCTTTGAAATGGCACTGGCTCTTCTTTTACCCTTTGCTAGATAGGGGGCCATCTGTTACTCTGCTGACCCTTTTCAGAACTGATCCGATTCATGCCAATCCTTTCGGTAATCTTTTCCTCACCTCGGTTTTCATGCCTCAGATACTCCCCCTTTGTCTTTCTCCTCAGTGGTGCAATCTCAAGCCTCTTTTCTTTTTCAGTCGCAAAATAAAATGCAGCTCCTGACACTGCTGTGGGAGCCATAGAGAGGAAGGAAAAAAAAAAACACAACCCAAAACAAACACAGTAGAGGCCTCTGAGAAGCAGCAGGAGAGAAAGGCGGGCCTACCCGGGCTTTACTACCCCTCACCATCCCCTTCACCTGCAAGAACGTGGCTGAAGATTATCCGTCGTTTTAATAATTGAACGCGTTCTCGGTTTTTCTACGCTCCGTACTGTGCGGTGCCGTGTAAGCCAGGGGAAGGGAGTGGAGAAGGGTATGAGGTATTGGGGGGAGAGGAGTGCAAGTGAGATACACGTGCAGTAGATTGTGTGAGGGGATGGTGGATCCAAGATGACGGATTAAGAGACGGTAGCTGCTGCTGCTCTGGTTTCCTTGGACATTATTTTTTTTTTTCTATATCCTTAACTACAGGGTGGCCCATGGAGGAAAATGTAGCCTGTCTCCAATGCCCTGGTATTGGAGGCGGGCTACTTTTTCCATGGCCCACCCTGTATATGTGTTCCACAGTAAAAAAAAAAAATAATAATAATAATAAAGGGAAGCTCTGTGTTTATCTCTCCAAGATCCTGCAGACCCCTGTGTCTGGTCCAATGGATAATCTTGTGCAATGTGCAGTGTCCATGGCCAGTTCCTCTGCAGCAGTGCTGCTGTGAGGGCTGGTGGCCCTGGATGAGTTGTCATGTTTATTCGGGCCTGATTCCCTCCCGCAGATTCAGCCACATGTTGCTCTATATGTAGTGCCAAGGTGCTGCCCTCTACTGACGATATCTAGGGACCTCATCATGAGGAGGACCTGCCATGGAAGAAGCTGGAGAAGAGACGGCTGAGGGGAGGAGATATGATAGAGGTCAGTAAAATAATGAGTGGAATAAAAAACGAGTAAAGTTAAACAGTTGTTTACTCTTTCGAAACGTACGAAGACTAGTGGACACGCAATGAATTTATTAGGTAATACATTGAAAACTAATAAGAAGACATATGTTTTTACTCAATACATAATTAAGCTCTGGAATTTACTGCCAGAGGATGTGGTGAAAGCTACTGATGTACTTGTGTTTAAAAAAGGTTTGGACAAGTTGCTGGAGGAAAAGTCTATTAAGCATTATTAAGGTGGAGTTGCAGAAATCCACTGCTTATTCTTAGGATAAGCAGCTTGGAATCTCTCTACCCCCCTGGGATCCTGCCAGGTCCTTATGACCTGGATTGGCCACCGTTGGAAACAGGATCCTGGGCTTGATGGGCCTTTGGTCTGTCCCAGTATACGGCAGGTCTTAAGTTTTTATGTGATGAACGTGGCAGCACAAACGGTGGCTGAGAGAGGGCAAGATGCCAAAATCGTGGGCCAGTGGAGTATTCCACTTCTAATGGAGGCAAATGAAGAAAACAAATTCCTGCAAGGGGACGCCTCTCTGAGAAACTGCATCACTTGCAGAAACGGCTACTAGAGTAAGGATTTTTCAGCCCTCCCCAGGGACTGACCTGTAGTTTTTAATTGGGAAAAGATAGAGAAAGATAGCGTAGGGTTTGCTAAATCTCTCTGGACAAACCAACCAACCAATCAACATTACTGGTCTGCTACATGAGAAAGAATACAAAAACAAATTCGAACAATTAGGGGCTAAAAGTTTGAATCCAGGCTATATAAGCCATGTGGTCTTTTTCTGCCATCACATTTCTATGCTTCTATCATCAATATATGTATCTGAGCTCTGACCGACGTGCCGCGAATGCGCAGAAGAGAGCAGCGCTAACCGACGTGCCGCGAATGCACGGAAAAGAGAGCTGTGACCGACATGCTGCGAATGCGCGGAAAGGAGAGCTGTGACCGACATGCTGCGAATGCGCGGAAAAGAGAGCTGTGACCGACATGCTGCGAATGCGCGGAAAGGAGAGCTGTGACCGACGTGCCGCAAATGCGCGGAAAAGAGAGCTGTGACCGACGTGCCGCGAATGCACAGAAGACGTAGTATATAAAAAAAGTGTACTGTAGACATCAACTCTAATTTCCTTCTTCGGCTCTTCCATTACATTGTTCCAAAGAAACATCTTGCCCATTTTAACGGGCTCAATGACTTGGATAGTTATAAAGAATACATTACTTGCAAACAAGGTGGAAAACTTTGCGTACGTGGTGAGACGCTGGAATCTGTGTTCCACCAACTTCAAGACTGAAGATCACTTCTCCCCTGGATATGCTTAAAAAATGTTTGATAATAATATTAAATATTCTGGCAGATTCCTTTCTTCCTACTGATAGGGGAGTCTAGCTCCCTACCTTGAAGAAGCGGGAGCAGGAACCGGTCCATGTGGGTCCTCTCAACTTAGCTTTTGATAGCTTAGCACTACCTGCTCTATTGGAGAAGGCTGCTGAATCCCAAAATGGCTTCTCCTGCAACATTACTGTAATCGCAAACTTTGCTTCTGAATCTGACTGGGATTCGGTATTTATCTGCCTACAAAACTGAGAGCTTTCTTTTTCATGGTATGAAAATAAGAGACTTCTCTGATGTGGTTGAAACTGGACAGAGAAAGGGGAGATTGTTTTTGCAAATAAGACTCGAAATATTAATGCTAGGGGTCTCATATTAAAATTTCCTTGCAAATGTTACATAAGATATCAAAATACCAGCATTATTTTTTGTTAAACCTCGCAGCTTTCTTTATTTCTAAGTGATAAACAAACCCAAGAGAGAAGCTTTAGGTAGCCTTCCTTCCTAAGCCACTTGAAATCCCATAATCTTTTGACTGTTTTTTATGGTTTGGAACTGTTTCCTTTTTAGTTTTTTGGGGGTTTTTATGAATTGTTTCTTCATATTTTCTTTTATTGTTACATAGTGACTTAGATTCTCCATAAATTATGGACTATTATTTGGAAACCTGATAATTACTTCCTTTATTAAGTATTAATTTTTTACATATTTGCTGTATTCCTTTTCTTGAATTCAGTTTTATGTGCAAGACATTATTGCTTGGTATAAACTTTATATATTTTAATAAATATTATATTTTTTAAAAAAGAAATGACTGAATGCAGTAGTGCTATTTAGTGTTACAAGTGTTCAGTAAGCAAAAGACCTGCTTGCTAACGTAGCTGAGTGGTATGCTAGTAGTCTCTAACATCCTTAGTCTTGGGAATGCATAATTACACAAGTGCATGCTGCAGAAGATATTATATATATATATATATATATATATATATATATATATATATATATATAAATCATCATCATCACACACACAAAAAAAAAAAACCACACTCACACATATACGGTATATATTGATATGTGTAAAACAGTGTTTGCATGCATAGAGTGGAATATGAGTTTGTGAAGTGTAGCTAAGAGGGAAGAAAGGCAAGGAATATAGGCTCAAATTAAGTTTAAGATGTTTTGAGTGTGCTTCAGGCCTATGAAGGCATTATTGTGTTATACTACAGTTTTTAAAAAGTTGAGCTTTGCGATCTCTGACGAGAAAAGGTGCAAAGGCTCTTTAAAATCATCCTGTGCACTAGATATAAAACAGAAATTGTCAAAAATATTTGTGGGTGTTATTTGACAAAGTAAAAGCAGCAGGTGTGTTCCAGCTCCTTTTTTTGTGTAACCATAAAAATGTTTTAAGTTTTAAAAAAAATTGCTCCCCTGGGAAGTAACCGGAGCGGAGCGCCATCTGCTAGGCTGCAGCAGGAATGCATTGATTTGGGTCTGAGGTCTCTGCAGGGCACATGAAGGACCTATATGCTTTTGGGGAGTCATATTTGGGGGGCAGAGTAGAAATTGTTATTGCAGTGGCTGTCATGGCACCTCCGTGACATTGGTGACGAATCTCATTGGGTTTTTTTTTGTTTTTTTGCTAAATGGCTCCCACGTATCTGCTTTCACAACAATTGCTGTTTGGGTTTGGGGCATTTTTTTTTTTTTTTTATTCTTGACTTTTGCCCTTTATGGGACCAAACAGAATTGGGTGAATGAAGCCCTCAAGTCATTAAACGCAGCACTATGGAGATGGATCGCCAAACTGCCATCGGTTCTGCCACGGAAAACATTTTTGTGTTCCTTCCAGAGGCAACGTCTTTTAACCACCCAGTCTCACACTAGACAAGACGTAAGACTGTCAAACAGTCACCCAGGCAGCGATTCAGGGAAGGTTTCCTCTCCCCAGGTCACAGCTGTACGTGTGGGGCAAATCCTCACTGAATGGGGCGGTTATGCAGCCTGCGGACAAGCAAGGCTTCCACTCATCATCATCCATTCATTCATTCAACAGGAGAAATATCCTCCAACCTGACGACTGTTTATTCCACGCCACGCTACGGCCCAAGAGCAGAGGCCGGTTGGATGCACTCTGTGTGCGGTGTTGTGTCTAAAGTTTTGGGCAAAGCCTCCACGGTTAGCACACAGGCACGATAATGGCTTCAGCGCACATCTGCTCGCCGCATGTGCAGCACGGACTGGGAACAAATCATTGCACATGTCACGTCTGATGCTCCGCTTAGAAACTAAGAAAGAAGGAACCATTTAAAAAAAAAAAAAAAAGGCCTTTTTGTGTGTCTGTGCTTCAACGCCAGTCTGTTCATGTGCTCTTGCATCAGTTTCCACCAAGGATATAAATATCGTCTAAAAGGTTAACTGCAGCCTGGGCAGGGCTAAAGTCTGTGGACCCAGAGCAGAGGTTTTTTTTTTTGGAAGCGGACCCGTGCGAGTGAAGCCCGCTTTAAAAAAAAACTCCGGGGTGGCGTGGAGACGCGCATGGGAGTAGGTGCGGGTGGGTCTTTCCGCCCACACGTACGTTCGAAAACCGAGAACGCGGGTGCAAATGCTTTCCCCCGCCCCCGCCCCCCACCCCCAACGCTGCCCACGAAACGCGTACAGCAAGTGGCGGGAAACAAAAGCGCAAAACGGTGTTTCGCGCAGACTTTTCCCTACACAAACCCACCCTCAAGTCGATTTTCAGAAGGCGTTTTACGGGGTTTATGAAAATTACCCCCCCCCATAATGTTAAGGTGAAGGCAGCCGCATCAGCTCCACGCTCCCACCCTGCCATGCAGCACCGGGCATATTTGCACCCTGGGCTGGTCAATAGTGGCCAACGTGGGGGGTGGGCATAGGAGCTGTGCAGCCAACCTGGAGGAAGCACCTGAAGTGAGCCGAGGCCCAACTCGCTGTGTCCTGTGCCGGCAACTATTATTAAACAATCAACCGGGGTAAGCAGGAAGACTTTACTTACCAGTTAGCTGTTTTAATATTTTACGTGCACTAGTTTCCACACGGCTCCTGCAAATCATCAGACCTATTCAATCTCACTTTGTCACCCTAACCGTCATTCTCACACACAAAGCTGTCTAAGAACTGGATTAAATCACTTTGGTATTCGGTTTTGGTTCGTTAAGCTGGTTTCGTTCCCCATTCCTTTCGTACTGGGGAAACCAGGGCCGGCTGTAGACACAGGAAACATAGACCCCCGTGCCTCAAATAAACAAAAATGTGTTTTGTACTTTGGCCCCTGTTTCTGAAATACCCCCTGCAAGTCCCCTCTTCTTCTGCTGCTTGTGCCATTTTCATAATTTAATGTAAGAGTGAGATGTTTGCATGGCGTTCACGGGAAGTAAATCCATAATGGAAAATGTGACTAAGCAGGAAGATCAATTTTAAACACTCTTAGCTCCACAAGAATAAAATAAAAACACAGCCCAAAAGAAAAGTAGATATTAGTGAGCTTGATTAACTGCCAACTGAATTAATTATTTCCTATTACTGCGGTTTCCATACTGGCATTCGTTTCCAAATTCCTTTCACACTTATTTAATCCTGTACTACGTACTTCTGAAGCGAAGTAATAAATCCAGTCCTTAAACCCAGCTCCTTGGGAAAGGTTTACCAACTGCAGAGCTACAGCAGAAACCACCTCCCGCTTGCTTCCGGTGGCAGAGGATTTTCAGCGGGTCCTGTCTTCCCATCGTACCAGCCATGAAAAAGAGCAAAATGGCGGCGCAGAGAGAATTTTTAAACTGAAAAAAAAAAAAAAATTTAAAAAAATGGCGGCAACTTTCAAACAGGCACGCAGGCGCCCACACGCACGTGCACTTCGGCATGCACCCCGATACGTGGCCATTTTATAACGCACGCACACACTTTACGCACAGCCGCGCAAAGTCGGGTTCGAGCCGCACAAGTGGGGGAATTTTATAACAGTCCACACCGAAACCAGTTTCAGCATTTCATCCACCAGTTTGTCTAGTTTATCGCGGTCTTACCCCCCCCCCCCCTCCTGGTTCATTAGCCTGCACACACACACACACCCCCAAGTAAACCCAGACCCCCTCAAACAGCTCAGAGATACCTGGAAACTGTTTTATTTAGACTTATACCTCCTTAATAGCAGAAGTTAAATTTTGCGGCACCAGACCTAGGTACGTGCCCGAGCGTGCACCTACTTACGCGCGGATCTCTCGGCCCTCTCCCGGAATGCCCACGCCCACAGCACGCGCCCCTTGTTTGCTCAAAGTGAGATATTAGCGCATCGGAACTTTGTGCGCGCGCCTGGGCGCCTTTTAAAAAAAATCGGGTGCACACGCACGCGTGCTACAGGCGTGCTCATCCCATAGTTTTAGCACGCGCACGCCTTTTAAAATTCACCTTTTAAGTTTTTCACAAAAGAAAATTCATTAGAGCCGGCTTAAATGCAGGCGGCGGGACAATTCTCAGTGTCCGTAGCTCCTAACGTCGCCCGTCTGAGGGAAGCCATGTGATAGCCTCCCAGGGGTGTTGGCAGGGAAGTGGCAGAGCAGGGCTGTCATCATGTGCGTGGTTTACCTTCCCACGCCGGTCTGTTAATTGTTTTATGTGGTATTCTTGCGTAATGTATGTTTTAATCTGGACCCCTGTCTTGAACCGTGAAATTGAGCGGGTAATAAATCGTTTAAATAAAGAAATACAAAACTAAAACTCACTGGCACCAGGAGGAGGAGGAGGAACGGACGAGAGGAGGCCCTTGACATATGGAGGGTTCTAGAAGCAGACACGATTAGTGAATCCACGATTAGTGAAAGACAGCACATCCCTACTGAGTAATGATTAGCAGGAGCGCCAGAAGGGTCAGGCTGATCCAGTCTTGGCTTTTGGCTGCTTTGCATCCCTGGACTCCTAGTCCTGCTTTTGTCAGGGGGAAGCTGAGCTAGTTTAGAAATCCGCAGATGAAACAGGGGTAAAATCAGAACTAGTTTGCGTGGTTTGAGAGAAAGACAGCGACCAGGCGTGAGCGAGCTTTTGTTCAAACCCTGGAAGCCACTGCCTATGAAATACAGAAAAGTTACTCTCAAAGCCGTTTCTGCTTTTAAAACCAAAGACGGGTATTCTGTGGCATCTGGAGGGAGATGTGGGTAACTGGCCTGGGCTTCTTCCTCTGATGTCAAAGGTCGGTAATTAGTTGCTAGTTAATCTGGGCTGGGGTGCAGTTTCGCATGCTTCCCTTTGGTGCTAAACTTTTTCTGCAGAAACCCTGCAGCAGTCTTTAAAATATAATCCATTAAACTCCCTATCGCAAGGTTAATATTTCATTCCCCCCCAAGACTCACACATCCCCACATACAATGGACTCTTCCTTTCCTAATCTGGCATTATTTATCTTTTAATCGAAAACCGATAATGTTCTTTCCAGGAAGAAGTGAACTGCCTCTTTAAAGATGAGTTATAGAGTGGTTTCTTACAAAAGACCCCCAAAACTTGAACACAAACCATCTTTTCTCCGCTTTGGTTTCAATACCGACCCTCGTAAATCCAGCAAGCTGTTCCGTGTTTCGTCTGGAGGTCGTAATTCACGTATTTATCTAAAAAAAAAAAGCAGAAACAGAGCGAGCAGGGCAGAAGAGGGATGGCGAAGGATAGCCAGGCTGAGACAAAAAGCAAAACCTGGGCCGCGTTCTGAGACCGTGAGGCCCTTTTATGGCCGGGACCCTGTCTGCTTAGCTTGGGTGGAGACGAGGTCCTCTGGTTCGTATCCACAAAGCAGAGCGAAAGCCCTTTATCTTGATCTCCCTGTACAGCATCCCTGAGCGCGCCGCGTTAAAAGGGAAGCAATAACACACGACAGGATGCGCATTCAAGGGCTTCCTTGAGCGCCAGGAGCGTGCTGGCCGCATATTTTCCAGCACCTGGGAAATACATCAGGGCTCCTCTAATGCACGTGGCTTGCTGGAGTGTGTTATTGCACTTACAGAGCGTCCCGGGACCGGAGAGACGCTGCACACATTCTTTTAAACTTAATTTAAGGGAAAAAAAAAAAAAAGTTAGCTGTTATTCTTTAGTTTTCTATTGTGGGTTGAATGGACCCTGGCTGTATCTGCAGGAATGGAAACCTATTGTGATACCATCAAGCTTGGCCCCAGAAGGACTGGCCTGGGGGCTCAGAGCACCTTTTTTTTTTTCTAGGCAACCAAAAACGTGTGCTCCTTCTGAAAGTAAGCATGGACTTTCCGGTGGCTAAAAATCCATTTGCTGAGATAGGGATGACCTGGGTAACGTTAACTCTAACGAGTCTCTGATCACCTGCCCCTCCGCCTCTGAGGAAGCCATGGTGGGCTATCAAGTAACCAAAAATCAATTTATGGTGCCTAACGGAAAAGCGCATAGGCTAAATATGAACTGATCTTGCAAACCTGCAATTTTAATTAAAAAAAAACAAAAACATTTTTTTAAAGCAGTCATGCATTTGTATTCAGAGGGAATGCCCAGCAAATTAATCCGTCAGTGTAAATTGTTCCCACATCGTCGCACTTCCGTGAAATTGTTTTTATTTCTAGAAATAAAAGACGTGCCGGTGCACATCCCTGAAAATATAGTGGGCTGTATGTCTACGATATGGATCAATAGTCTGATAGAGTAATAGAAATGTACAAGGTATGGACACAGGCAAAAGGAAGAGAGCAGTGGAATAACGATCACCTCGCCGGCTCATGTGCAGACTGAAAATGTTTTGCTCCTATCCTCAGAGCGATGCCCACCCTCCGTGGTAGTAGTAGTAGCGTTTCCCAACCCCCTCTCCCGGAGGCACCACCTCACCAGTCGGGTTTGCCAGGATATCCCTAACGAATACGCACGAGATCGGTTTGCCTACACTGGAGGCCCGGGGGGTGCGCAGGATCTAGCTCATGCGTATTCACTTGTGGCGATCCTGAAAACCCCGACTGGATGTAGGGGGGCCTGCAGGAGAGGGATGGGAAACACTGGGATACGTTGAGGGGAGAGGAAGACGAAGAACAAAACTTTATCCTCAAATTAAGCCCGATGACGCAACCTCTGGACAACCCAGCCGATCTCAGACGGAGCCGACACGAGCAGTGCGCTTCCTTCACTGGGCCAAAAAAAGCATTTCTTTCTTTCCCCCCCCCCCCCCGAAAACTAACGAGGTGATAACATTTTAACGCCACTAGAAATCCTCTGTTTATAGAGAGTTTCCATGAAGCGGGCTAGGGGGTAGGGGTTAGGCATGGCTCGCTGTATACAAGGTGCTCCCTGTACCGGAGGAGATGAGCAGGTGCGCTGTGTTTACAGGTCAGGCCATGGTAAAAAACCTGTCTGCCCGGCTTTGGGGGTCACCAGCCCAATGGGCCAGAGAAAAAACCCTGGCTTAAGATGCAGACACAGATTAGCACGAAATGTTTAGTCTCTGGGATACTGCATTCAAGGCCTGTGTGGAAAGTATTTTTCTTTTCCGTCTCCCCCCATTTAGCACAGATGGGTACAAAATAAACACTATTTTATTATCCATGCACTCTGG
Organism: Rhinatrema bivittatum; assembly: GCF_901001135.1. Lineage (NCBI taxonomy): Eukaryota > Metazoa > Chordata > Amphibia > Gymnophiona > Rhinatrematidae > Rhinatrema > Rhinatrema bivittatum. The sequence goes on from NC_042619.1 coordinate 26,195,436, forward strand.
GGCAGGGTGGGGACAGCAAGAGCGTTTGTTGGGGAGGGGGGAGTGGGAGGGAAGAGCAAGAGTGCAGGAGGAGGGAGGAGGGAGAGCAAGATTGGGAAGAGGGAGAGGAGAGAGCAAGAGTTAGGGAGAGTAAGGTGGAGAGAATGGGTAAAGCAAGAGGGGGAGAGCGAGCATGAGCGAGAAAGGGCTCACAGTGAGTGAAAGGGAGAAGTTTGGGACTCGAGATAAGAGAGGGGGGGAAGTGGGTTAGGAGAAGGTGATGGAAAGGGAAAGAGGACCATGATAGCAGGAGATGGATGAGGGGGAAGGAGAGGAAGGATCCAGGGCGGTAATGGAGGAGGAAAGGGATAAGGAATGGAAGAGACAGTGAAAGGACAACAGGCCGGCAGAGCAGGAAAAGGAGAGAAGAACGCAGAAGAGAAAGGAAGAAAAGAAGCAGGAGAAGGGAATGGAAAAAGAAGGAAGAGAAAGCGTTCAAACAGCCATGGCTGGAGGAAAGAGACAGAGAGATCGCTCTCCCTGGGGCATCTGTGCGGGTAACTTTTTTTGTTTTACCCGTAGTGTGAAGCACCACAGCCAGGGACGGGGTTTGCTCACTTTTGACATTTTCAAGCGATCAGGTGTATTCTTTCTTTCTCTCTCTCTCTCGGAAGCGCCGTCCGCGCAGGTTAAGCCGCTGTGAATGAATGGCTGGGGGTAGTTTTGGTGTAAAGCCCGCGGGAACTTGACTTTGAATCGGCGCGGCCCGTTCCAAAATGAAACACACACACACACCCCCAAAAGAGGGCAATTTCCAGAGCCGTTTCTGCGAATAAAACAAGACTTAGAAAGGGGGGGGTCTTTGAAGTTTCCCGTCCTTCGGGGCGGGGTAATATTACGCGCGCTGGCCAACAACGCAGCTCATTTTACCCACGGTGGCAGTGAGTTTAGGGAGGGGCCTGCTAATAACGCACTCTACTTCTTTGAATTTTCAAAAGTTACCCACACAGTTGTAGGTGGAAAAAGCATCATTTCCCCCCCAAAAAAAGGAGGTGCACATTTGCACGGGGGGCTCCTTTTTTCTTGGGTAAATTTCCCTTTGAAAACTGGTGAAAAGTCCGTGGGTGAATTTCAATATTAAAAAAAAATGAAAAAAAAAAACCGAACCACTTCTGCGGTCTGAGATATTTTAATTGTATGAAAGAGAATATTAATTAAAGAAGAAAGGAGCCTGCGCAGCCTCCACCCCTGCCTCGCTCACCTCGGGGCGAGGCAGGACTCGTAACTGCCCCGGGATGCGGAAAGGCTTCGCTGGATGTCTGGAATCAGCTGCCAGCAGCCAGGGCAGAAACCAGAGGACTGTGACAGACAGACAGACAGAGAGAGAGAGGAGAGAGATATGAAGAGGAGAGAGAAAAAGAGAGAGGGAGGAAGAGAGTGAGGAGAGGAAGAGAGTGAGAAGAGCTGAAGAGGAAGAGGGTGAGGAGAGAGAAAGAGAAAAGAGAGGAGAGAAGAGGAAAGAGAGAGAGAAAGAGAGAGGGAGAAGAGAGGGAGGAGAAGAGAGTAAGAAAGAGAAAAAAGAGAGGTGAGAGAGGAGAGAGAGAGAGGAGAGAGAGAAAGCCGTCAGGGAACAGGCTGAGGACCCTTGGAAGCAGAGGTGAGGGAGGAGGTGAGAAGCAAGGCATAGCCTAGTTAGTGGGTAGCAGCAGCGAGCTGTAAATCAGGGAAGCCCGCGCCTCAATCCCCGCCGACGCTCCTTGTTGACCTTGGACAAGCCACCTCACCCTCCGCTGCCTCTGCTGCGAATCAGAAAGATTTACCTGCCCAAACTGGGTTTTCCTTGCCTAAGGTGGCTTTCTGAATGCCGTTCCGGTCCGTGCTATTGAGCCGTCAATAGGTTTCAGGCGTTGAGGATAAATCCTTGTGAAAGTTAAGACCTCCCACACATTTACTCCACATTACCGGCAGCCCCCGTGTGCTAAGACACAAAACGGCGGAGCACCACGAATCGTGTCCAAAACTAATTCGCCATGGCGGATTCAAAGGGACAGACAGAAGTGCCCTAACGGTGCTCTGCTCAAAGCCCACTCGCGAGGTAGGAACAGGCAGTCACGCGGAAGTCCTCATATACTAAATAAAAGACGCCGGTTACTAATTAAGGTGGCCCTGGCGCGCAGCGAAGCCGGGAGATACGCGCAGAAGTCAGGCCGGCGCGCACTGCGTGGGTTTTAAAAAGGCGCCCGCACGCGCACAAAAACTTTTTCCAAAAAAAAAAAAAAAAGAAGCAGGGTGCATTTGCGTCCACACACGCGCCTCCATATAAAATTGTGCGCGCACGGATGCTATAATATGGCCGCGTCCTCTGACGCGAGCCGGCATACGCGCCCATGTGACTTTTTCAAAGTTACCGTCACAGAACCCAGTTTTAATGCAGGTAAGCGACTGCTCTAGAACTGACCCGGGCTCGCTGTGTGTCGGGGGGTGCGCGGTTCCGTGTACAGAAGAGCGGGGTTCCCAGGGGTGGGGGGACGGGGGCAGGGGAGCAGAACTGCCTTTTGAAGCCTGCTTTGCAGATCCTCGGGTGACCGGCTGAGAACGCGCCCGCATTCGCTCTCATAAAAAGGTCACACCTCTTCTTTCGAAGGGCGTAAACCACGTGGGTTAAACTTATGCGCAACTCTTTTTTTTTTTTTTTTAATCAAAATAGTATTTAAGATGTTTCTATAATCACTCACCCAAGCACAAATGGCCGCCCAAAGCGGAATACAAAACAGTAAATTAAAACCCAATGGCACAAATCATGTAAGTGCTGACTCCGCCCCCGACTCCGCCTCCCCTCCGTGCACATAACGGTACAAATGGAGGCGGGTTATGCACACTGAGCCCGGGTCAATTTTGGAATAGCTCTTTATGCACACAAAGCCAAGTTTTATGCACGTAAATGGCTTTAAATATTACACACAAACACCCCAGCAGACTACCCCTATGCGAACTGTCTGAAAAATTACCCTATTAAACAAAATCTCAAGTGTAGTATGCGGTCAGTAGGACCCCCGCACATCACCTTGCTCAATGTGTGTGTATTTTATTTTAGATTCTCGTTTTAAACACCAAAAGATAAGATTTATCAACTTAATTCAGTTTACAGCTGATAAAGATAGAAATGGACATGTTTTATCACACCCAACAATTAGCGTTTATTATGAAACCAGGTTACCGCACCCTGATGGCACCTGTTTAAGTTGATATAATTTAAAAACATTTAGCAACGTTCATTTATGGGCCCTACTGTAAACCGTTGTGCCGGCACCTGCTTAACCACGGTATAGAAAAGACTTGAAATAAATAAATAAATATGATATACGGACAGCCGGTAAAATAAGTAATGCATTCTCATACTTAGAAAAAAAAATAAAGAATCCAGTCACCTTATAAATATATTTTAAGAGGACAATTTTCAAAGGCATTTGCCTGGGTGAAATGGTGCTTTGTGCCGGGGAAACGGGGACTCCTCCGAGCACGAAAGCCCCAGTGCCCGCCTGCTTTCACAGGCAGAGAGCAGAGGGGCAGCGTGCGAGGGTTGCCCGATTAAAATGGCAATTTTCAGCGGCCTGAATGGCCAGTGATTCTGCTGGATAAAGCACCCTCACTGACAGCAGATGTGGGGGTCTCTGTGGGTGGACTTTTTTCTGAGCCAGCTGTTACAGGGCAAAGCAATACACTTCTGAGCGTAGTTTGAACGTTGCCCTTTGTAATGTTAATAAATACAGATTTTTTTTTTAATGCATAGTTTGTTTTTTAATTTCTTTCCACGTTTAATCAGGCACTTTTAACCAGGGTGCCTTTCAAGACATTGAGCCAGCGGCAGACATTCATAGGTCTGGAGGCTGAAATAATAAGCGACGAGTTAGCCAAAACTGAGCTTGGAATAAATGAGCCTTTAATCTGGATTTCAATGCAATTCGTGCGGGGGAGTCCTGGGGTTTTGGAAGGAGCTGGGTCCATAGATGAGGTGCAAAGACAGAGAAGGCCGAAAAACAAAGAAGAAGCCTGCCTGACACGAGGTGCACGGAAGATTTTGATGAGGAGTAATGAGAGAGAGAGAGGGAGAGAGAGAGAGAAGAGGTTAGCGCGACAAGAGCAGGCCCGTGCAAGAGGATTAGGCAGTCCTAGGCACCTTCTGCCTCACCGCACCCCCCCCCCCCCCCCGGTCATGCCCCCTAATGGTCAGCGCCTTAGGCCCAGGCCTAGTGGTTCCGCCAGCCCTGGACAGAAGAACCCAGGGTAACTTTTTCAACAAAACCAAGTGTAAGGGGACCCCAAAATCTGTCCCTTTAGTGGAAATGCAATTGTGGCCTCGATAGGTCTCCCTGCCAGCAGCGGAGTCAGAGGCCTCCGTCCAGAGTCGATTTTCTGTAGGCGTGTGTTACTGTAGTGGGCCACTCCTCCATTGGGAGGGGGAGGTCTGCCAGGTTAACAAAACTCCTGCGCCCATGTGACACGGGGGGGGGGGGGGGAGTGGAGGGTCAGCGGGTGTCTCTCCTGGCGGAGGACGCTTCCTGCCAGTTAAGACAGCCTGAAGAAGTGGGCAACCTTGAGGGCCAGGGGTGGCCTGAAAGGAAAGACGTTCCAGGGCCCGGGAGGGGGGTGAAGCCCTGGGTTTCCAGAGAATCTAGAACGGAAGGGCGAGAAGAAACCGCATCTGACCGCTCCCAGTAAGAAGGGATCTCTTCAGGAGACAAGAGTTCCAGAGAGAAGCGACCTGCCAGGAAAGTCACCGGGAACGCTCACCCCTAAACCCAGCAGCCAGAGACTCCACTAAGGAGACAAGAGAGAGAGAGCGGGGAACTGGGAGGATCTACAGACCCAAAAGATACTGGGAGGATGCAGGGAGGAAGGGTGCCTTCCCCAAAGAGCTGACCTGTTTGGAGGGGAGGGGGAGGGTGCAGAGAAGTAGTGAAAGAGATTGAAACTAACGCAGGGAAGGAGGGGGGAGAAGCGCGGGAGCGAGCCGGGCGGAGCGAGCCGGCGCGGGAGCGAGCCAACGCGTGCTTGCTTCGCGGCTGGAGCGAGCATGCATTTCTCCGTTGCAGCTCTTTTGCCGCCTCTTGAGAGCTTTTATCGCTTCTTGCATTGCATTCTAATTAGGCCTTCCTAAATTTTTAGCAAATTCGATCACATTTTAAGACACGAAAATTTACATGACTTCAGACAAACCAAATGGCAGGGCTGTGGTCCCTACCCAAAAATCATTTTCACCATCCAATCGATCCCCTTGCTTGTTGTAGGTACGTTCAAAACTTGTGTTCCAGTAAATATCCAGTGAAATTAATTTGAACAAAACAGAAAATTTACAATACATGCCCAGAGCTACTTTCTAAATCTGGCAGTTACAATCCTTCATAGAGATGCTTGCCTGAATAAGAGTGTGCTCAAAAGGGCCTTAATGGTACTATCAAATTGGAGCAGTCAGGATGTCAAGTAAGCACCTTATAGAAGAGCAAAAGGTCCTGCCATTAGCAATGGTAACATGGAATAGACTTAGTTTTTGGGTACTTGCCAGGTTCCTATGACCTGGATTGGCCACTGTTGGAAGCAGGATGCTGGGCTTGATGGACCCTTGGTCTGACCCAGTATGGCATGTTCTTATGTTCTTATGAAACCTGCTTGTGTGTACGGTTGCATTTTGTTCTGTTCATCTGCCACCAGTTTGCGGTGAAGACTACTCGGAACGAACAGCTTTTGAAGGAAGAGCGATCTTTTGTGAGACTGGACGGGTGTGCAGAAGAGCCCCAGACAGAACAAAACTCTAAAGGGCCTTGAAAAAAAAAGACACAGTCTTTCCCCCCTCCCCCGACTTCCTTCATGCAGGCATCCCGGGAGGTCATAGGACCCTCCCTGTGTGCCCCCCATACCCACGAACTGACCAGGACGGGGGCTACACAAGGATCTTGAACTGACAAGCTAATTAAAATCAAAAGACAAGGCACATTAACGAAAAGCCTGGCATGAGAACCGCAGGAAAGGTCGACAGAGAAGATGAGCTACAGGAGTTTGAAGAACCTGGGGCAGACCAGAGGGCAGAGTCAGAAAAGCCAGTCAGCGTCTGCGGTAGTCAAGCTTAGAGACAAAGAGCTTTGCAGGAGTGAGGAGCAACCTTGAAAGTTAGGGAAAGATGAGATGAAGGTTCTTCTGTTAACCATACTAGGCAGTTTCCTAAAATGCTGCAGTTTTAGGGGCAATCCCAGGGGTTTCTATGCTCTGTGACTCTACTACCAGTCAGTGCCTGAATCTCAGGCAACAGAGAAGCAGCTGCAGGGAGCAGGAAGGGAGGGATCAAGCCCCTAGCACAAAACAGATCAGGAGCCATTCTGCTCCCTAATCCAGCCTCTCCCCTCCTGTTCCCTCTCTCTCCTTGCTTCCTGGTAGACAGAGGAGAAGATAAGATGGAAGGGTGTGAGGCTAGAGCGGACGGAGCAAAGCAAAAAAGAGCCATTATCCAGCCTCTCCCCTCCTGTTCCCTCTCTCTCCTTGCTTCCTGGTAGACAGAGGAGAAGATAAGATGGAAGGGTGTGAGGCTAGAGTGGACAGAGCAAAGCAAAAAAGAGCCATTATCCAGCCTCTCCCCTCCTGTTCCCTCTCTCTCCTTGCTTCCTGGTAGACAGAGAACAAGATGGAAGGGTGTGAGGCTAGAGCGAACAGAGCAAAGCAAAAAAAGAGCCACTCTGCTCCCTAATCCAACCGTCCCTCCTCTTTCCTCCTCCTTTCCTATCTGGAAGGAAACAGGTGAGGAGGGGATGAGGCCGGAAAGGACAAGAATTCAGTTTTTGCCTGCATATATTTATTTATAATTTGCGGTCTTTTACTCTGTATTTCACGATGATTTTTTTTTTTGTGTGTTCTGCGTGTGACCAAGATGGAGGTACTCTGCTAATTAATCGGAGTTTCTGTGTATTCCAGCTTGCTCTGTTTTCCCAACAGGAAGTGTATTGCGAATTATTAATTTGGATTTTTAGCCCACCTTCCAATTAATACTCAAAGCGGCTTACAGCATTTTTAGAATTCAGGTACAATAAAAGTCTTTGCCCCAAACAGCTTGCAATCTAAGTAGGTGCCCGAGACAGAAAATAAAGCAACTTGCTCAAATAAACCACTTGGCCCCACTGTCAGGAGTAACAGTGGGGCAAGTGGTTTCTCTGCTTTTCAGCCCTCTGTCTCCCCCTGCTGGAAGATGTTCTCCAGCCCATATAATACTTGCATTGCTGCCTTTCCATAGGTAGGAACTGTTGCTATTTCAGTTCCAGGAGTTGGTGCTGTTTCAGTATGGGAGGTTTGCTACAGAGGTTTTTGTGATATCTTTCCTGCCTGATAATGCAAAGAGTTTGTGTCGCTGCTCCTGAGATGACAAAAGAGCCTGTTGCTTTCTTTCCCATACGGTGAGTTGTTTAAGAGGGAACATCCCAGTTCAGAGAGGCCAGCCGCTCATTACAGAGAGTGTATTCCTCCAGGACGGTGCGGATGGATTTATAAACTGCATCTATTTCCTGGGGAGGTTTGGCAGTCAGGTCACAGATAGCGCATTCAGCAGACACAAACACACATTTGTATTATTCTCAAAACCGTACAATTTGGTGCAAAAAAAAAAGTCACAGCTACTTCCACCCGGGGGCTTTGCGTCCGTCCTCAACGGGGAACGATGAGTGCCACTTTTCCTTCCAACCGTGCACGCTTTGAGGGCCTCCTAAAGGAGAATAAATCACTGCTGACTCGTGCAAATGGCTTTCGACAATTGTCCTCCTTATTTGCAGTTCTGTCCTGGGAGGGTTGGTGGAGGGGGTCATCAGGAATGTTGAGTTTGATTATCAAAATCTCAGAGGTAGGGGGCCTCTGGGGGGGGTGGGGAAAGGCTGACGGCAGGACAAGGATCAAATAGGGTACCTAATACCCTTGCACCGGCCCTGCTGCAAACTTAACACATACGTTATATAAAATCGCTAGACAAGTGAGAAATATGAGCAGAAAAGGATAAAACCGGGTCATAAATTATAGCCAGATTCCTCGCTGAGTTACAAAAATGAAGAGGAGGAGCGGAGACCATAGAAACAAATCCAAGAGCATTTGCTGGGAGAAAAAAAAAAATCACCTCACCCCCGATTTAGAGGCTCTGGATGATACTGAGGTGGCAGAAGATAAGGTATAGAAAATAGGAAATCCCTGAAAATCGAATATCCACTCTCTAACAGCCAATTCAAATGAGGGACCACGACAGTAAATTCCTTTAAACAAAAAAAAAAAACAAAAAACACATTTCTGTTTCTTGATCTAACCCAGATGGCGTTCAGGCATTCAATTACAGAGCCAGAAAGTTTCCCTAATAAAGGTCTTAAATCTATCATCTCCCCTAGATAGATGCTTTACCTTCGGAAGACCAATAAAGTCAAGGGTTTTTCATGTTACCATCGTGAGGTCTAATCAAAAGGGGAATTTTCAGCAGCCTGCACATGGTCAAAGTCTGCGAGTACAAAGCACCCAGAGAATTCAGCTTCAATTTTCTTCAAAAAGTCACGGGGTCCCCAGTCCAGAGCAGGTGCAGCTTTCTGCACGCACATTTGCGCACTTAGGGCCCGATTTTAAAAAGCATTTACCCGAATAAATGCACTTTGCCTGAATAAGTGGGCTTTTGAAAATTGCTACAATATATGCCACTGAATTGTCCACAGGATTTACTCATATAAGTGCACTTTGCTCGAGTAACTGGCTTTTGAAAATTGCTACAATATATGCCACTGAATTGTCCATAGGATTTACTCACATAAGTGCACTTTGCTCGAGTAACTGGCTTTTGAAAATTGCTACAAAATTACTCCCATACTGTACTTTCAAAAATTAAAAAAAAAAAAAAAAAGAAGTGCTTTCCCCACCCCACTTCCGCCCTGGAATGCCTACCACTCCAGTGTGGGGGAAAAGGATGTGCGCAATCGAGCTACGCATCCCTGCACAATTCCCCACATAAATCTTTTTGAAATGACCTGCTATATGTTCTTCCACTAGTTAACCAAAATCTATTCTACTTATTGTTGATACTGAAAAAATAAGGTTTGCGAACATTTAAGAAACATATAGGGGCAAATCTTTAAACTTACGCGAGGGCACAGATTTGTTCGCACAACCCAGCGCGAACAAATCTGCGCCCAATTGTGCAACCTGCGCGCGCCGAGCCGAGCAACCTGCGTTCCCTCTGAGGCCGCTCCGAAATTGAAGCAGCCTTGGAGGGAACTTTTTTTTTGGTCCACCCCACCTTTCCCTCCCTTCCCCTATCTAACCCACCCCCCAGCCCTAACTAAATCCACCCCCTACCTTATTTCGTGGAGTTACACCTGCCAATTTGCATGCGCCGCTGGCTCCCTGCCCCGGCACAGGCCGTTGTGCTGGAGCACTCGGCCCCGCCCCCTGGCCCGCCCCCAGCCAGCCCCTTATTCGAAGCCCCTGGACTTACGCACATCCCGGGGCTTGCACACGCCGCCGAGCCTATGCAAGATAGGCTCGGCGTGTGCAAGGGGAGGCTTTCGGGGGTTGCATGCGAATCTTATATGCGCAACCCTTTCAAAATCTACCCCATAATTTTGTTTTATTTATTTATTTAGGATTTTTATATACCGACCTTCTCAATACAAGTATCAAATCAGGTCGATTTCCATAGAACAAAACTGTCGTGGTTAAGGCGTTACAATAAACAGAGTTTCTGAACATAAGAACATAAATAAATATTACATAGACAACAATAACTCGTCAAAATTTTTGTTTGGTTTTTTTTTCATTTTTGGCTCATGTTTTATACTTTGGGAGATTGATGTTTAATTTAAATGTTTTGTAAAATAGCATGCACTGTTAACAAATAGTGTATGCTGTTTTTCAAGACAAATCAGAAGTTTTCCGAGGGATTGTACATTTGTTTTGGATAAAACGAACTGAAATGAAAATTGCCCATTTCGGTTTGGATCACCCATTTGTTTAAAACAAATGCAAGCCCAAGCCTCCATGCTGGGCTGAACTACTGCACCAGAACATTTCTTACTATCCAGTCCAGGCTGCAGAAGGCAGATGCTGTAATACAGTAGGCAGAGAGTGTCAACAGGCCAGCAGTATGTGGACACAGTGGGGTACACACTCCTGGTCCTCATAGCTGTTCCTCCTCCCTCTTCCTTTCTAAGGGAAGCCTGCATTGTGGGGAAGTGGAAACAGTTGTGAGGACCGGACGCACTAGCTCTCATTGTATCTCCATACTGCCAGCCTGCTGACTACCTCTGCCTGAAGTCCCAACTTCCATAGCTCAGACGACCGAATGCTAGGTGGTCCAACCCTATCTTAGTGTCTGCTGATGCACTGCCCCAAACACAATGATGCCCACCTTTCACCAAGTGCGGTAGGTTTCTAATTGTTTTCTTCTTAATTATGAACAGTAAATTTTTCTCCCTTTGCCAGCAGCATTCATACTCCCTGCTAAAGCAGTTTAGTAGCCTTGTCCTCTTGCAATAACTTCCTTATGTCCTCTAACCTTCATTTTGAGAATAACTAAGAATAAAGCACCCACACAAATTACCAAAATAACTTTCTAACCTTATAGAGATCTTCATCCTTTAGGTAAAGAAAAGAGCCAAGGCCTGATTATTCAACCAGACCTTCCTCTGAATTCCATCTTTAAAACAAGTCAATAAAGAAAACCATCTTTATCCATTGATCATCGGATCTGGTTTCATGATACCCACAGATGGATTTTCTTAATTATTGACTCTCTCCTCCATAACTCGAGGCTCCTTCCCTCCCATCTACACAATGGTTTCTCTCTTTTACCCAGTCTGCCTATTTCATCTAATGAACTCGTATCGCTACTATTCCTTCTACTACCCTAAATGACCATTCTATCCCCCCTTATACCTCTAATCTTACCTTATATTGCCCCTCCTATGTTGACTGTAAAACATTACAGTATTTTAATAGGATTTTAATTTTAAATCTGATTGTAATACACACACAGTTCATATATATATATATATATATATATATATATATTCTGTAATCTTCTGGGGAAGCATCAGAGTCTAGAATAGACTGGACAGCGACTGGGAAAGAGGGTAGAACAATATTTGGATGGGTCAATTTTTTATGCTTTCTCCTATTTGTTGCATAATTGGCTAGGTAGAAATGTGTTTATAAACAATGGTCTACCTTTTCCAAACTAGTCTCAAAGTGGATTACAATCAGATTTAAAATCCTAGTAAAATACTGTAACCTTTTACAGCCAACATAGGAAGGGCATATAAGGTAAGATTAGAGGTATAAGGAGGGGATAGAATGGTCATATATATACGCACACACACACACACAGCAGGTCAGGCCGAAAGAAAGCCAGAGGTCCATCGGAGAAGGCCAATCAGAACCCAGACGTTCAGAGAGTTCTAACGGCTCCTCCAACTGCAATAGATTGGTTTTTCTTTACCTGTCTTGCGTCCCGGGTGACCCCAGCTTTTCGTTCTTCAGGCAGTAATCGGGGGAGCTCTGGAGGTACACCAGTTCGGTCTCTTGGACTGGCCTGATGTCGATATCCTTTGGCACCAGCTGTTTGCGTGTGCCCATGGGCCGGTGGACCACTTTCGTGGCTGTTAAGTACTTGATTTTGAGGTCTAGTGCAATGTCTCGCAATTCTTGAAGACCCCTCCAGCACGTCTTAATAGAACAGGAACCAGAAACTCCATGACACTTGCACTTCATTTCAAGAGAAGCCTTTAGGACCTAAAGAAAAACATCAAAGGTCACAAAAATGACGCAGGGGGCGCATGCAGATGTAATTCATTGTACTGTTTTATAATTATATTGAAATTAGGTTGCACATCTGCGACTTGCTAGTGCCTTAGCAATACTTCGGGGCTTTGAACCCCGTTTTGCTCTCTAGAGCTGTAACTAAACTGGAATCTGTCACCCCTTTAATGTCGCACCCATAACACAAGCAAGTGCACTAGGGTTGCCTGCCTCCAGTCCTGGTTTTAAACCCACTGCCTCAGTGGGCTCGCCGTCTGGCTCTTCTCAGGGAAGGCAGTAGTGGGATAAAACCAGGATTGGATCAACCTGTCCTGAATATCTGGTGGCCATCTGGCAACCACAAATGTGGAAGAGCTTTCAAAGAGTCCTTTTAGCTGCCTTTTGTTTCTGTGCGGCAAACCTAGTCTGGATCTTGGCCACCCACCGTTTTCTCCACATCTCTGAGTGCCATTTGTATGAGGGAGTTGCATTTTTATAGAATCGTGCTGCATCTTCAGACCTGATTTAGGAAGAGAAGCTCGACAAACGTAACAGAATAAATACTAAATGAATGAGTGAATAAAAAAAAATGGGATGACCATTGTCTCTAGCACCCAGAGCACAGAGCGATGAGCTTGGACACTTGTTTGATTATCCTGACCACCATTCGCTGTGCAACTCTGGGTAAATTGTATAACCATCTTGTCTTCAAACTCAGATTTTAAGCTCTGGGGGGGCCAATAAGTAACTTAGTAGCTCAGGGCCTGAATTACTAAGATTCTATGGGAAAAAAAAAACAGACTTAGTACATCAGACCCTAAAAGATTGGGGGCTATAAGGCCAGCAGATTATTAACGACGAAGGGGCCTGTTCACTAAGCTGCGCCAACTTGTCTGTGTGCAGTAAAACAGTTTAGAAATAGCGCACGAAGTTTACAGGTTCTGCACATCATTTCCCGGCGTCTAAACCCTGTGCAACGCGGATGCACTAATGAGCTGCATTGCATGGAACTTTCTAGATTGCGGTACACACCCCTTTACCTCAGCTTAGTGTCCAGGCCCCCAAAAATATTGAATTCACAATGGCACCTAAAATGCTACACACTGAAGAATTAAATAACCAAGATTCAAAGAAATGGAAGATGTTGCAGTTCGTAACTAGATCTTTCCCTCATTGGTCACATATTCCCCCTCCCCCCCTCCCAAGATGGCATGTTTGGGCAACTCTCGTCAACCCTATTTCAGCCCGAGGTACAGGGTTCTTTGAAGTTATCCCTCCGCCACTCTCTGCTGATGGTGACGGTTGCCACAGCAGTGGTCTCCTCTTCCTTCCTCCCTTCCTTCCTGGGCCTTCGTGCGGTGCCTCTGCGTCAAACCCGAAGACCCTGCCAGACCCAACGTCAGCTACACGACAACAGGCAATGCCCTGGCCTGAGCCACGGTGCATCCCCAAAGCCCAAAGGATGCGGCAATCAGAGCTTGCAAAAAACAGGTTGGACCACACGCCCCAGACCTCCAGAACCCTCTGCTCCTGCCGCCGCCCCTCCCCCTTCACCGGATTTCCACTCTAGCAACACAATTCTCGGATTGTGGTGAGCCCGGAGTCCAAGCCTGGCAGGTGTGGTGGGGGGGGGAGGCACTAAAAGTGCCTAGGGGTGGCATCAGATTGATTTGCAGGCAGGTGTGCCATGGGAGCCTCGCGGAGTAACGTCCCACATCCATGATGGTGGGAGGTTGGAACAGAAGGCGCGTTAGCGAATCAAGTGGGTTGTTTTTGTTTTTTTTTTTTTGCTGGCAGAACAAATCTGCACCGTTCAAATACACCAGTACCAGTCTGAGCATGCCCTTTGTCTTTTCAGTTTAAAGAGGTTTTCGTTTGCTGCTGATACAGGGGAGATACAGTATTTGGCATAAGCAGTCCCCCCAGATAAGGCTGAAATAATAATCGCACCCTCTTGTCCATCCCAAGAACTTTTAGGAGGGATCTCTGCAGACCGCACCTTCTGTCTGGCAGGCAATCGTCTCTGCGATCACCGGAGTTTGACATCTTTATCCCGACCGGAGCTTTGCAAGGAATCTCCAGCTCTTGCTTTGCTGGGGCCGCTCACAAACACCAAGGAAAGTTTGCCAAGCGGTTTGCCGGTCTGGAGGGAATGCATCGCGCTGCGCTTCAAAGATTCGTCGGAGCAAAAATTCCCCAACACACACACACAAGCAAAATAATTTGCAAACCTTGATGCCCACCGATAGGCAGAAAAAGAAAAAAAAAAAAAGCCAATTATTCTTTTTCCAATGAATAAAAACCCTAAGAGATGAGAGCATATGGACCATGGAAAACATTGCAACCCTTTGGTATGATTTGTTTTGGTTTTTTTGATGGATTAACCCCATTTTTGTAAATACAGTACTTGTGAGCATTAGGGCATTGACCCGTTACAGTACCACAAACCTACAGGCACTGAGCTCGCTTGGCAGAACTTCTGTTTCCTTCAGCGCTGCTCTCTACCCGACATTTGCTCAGGTTTGTTTTTTTTGTTGGCACTTCATGGAAAGCAACGTCGCTCGAACTAACCGAATGCAGAGATTTGGGGGCCAGGCTGTGAGTTCTCTGGATTTACTGCTCAGGCCGCCCCATTTCCCCTCCGATTCTCTGGGTAAAAACCATCCCGCCCCCATCCCCAGCAGCTTTGGAAAGAGGTCCGCGTGTAATTTGAGCCATTCTGTCTCTCCACAACACACTCCGTTTTCACGGTTAAGAAACAGCTTCTTTGTGTTCTGTACGGAGAGGAAATACCTCATATCATAATTGTATGCTGCCTCCTGCAATCAATGAATAGAGTTCAAGGCGATTTCAGGCTCCAGAAAGACACAAGGTAATCTAGCACTGATGCTTTAGGGTCAAATGAGATGAATGCATGGGGTTTTTTAAATGAAACTACTCCTATTTACCGTCTTACTGTGTCGGTGCATTTAAACCTCGTTCCACAGGGGCTAGCCCAATGGCTCGGTGACATGCAGGGCACGCAGGCTTCCATTTCAAGACTTAGCACCTGCCTCTCTGGCAGCTCCTGGGAGGGAGGGGAGGGAAGCTGGCATGGGTGGTGCCTCAGCCCCCACCACCACCACCACGTAGGTGACACCTGCCGGCTGAACTCCCAGCTCATTTGTGCTGGGGTTGCAGAGGGGGCTAGGCCGGTGCCTCTCAGCCGAGGGCTACTGCCGAGGTACAGTGGAAGGATAAAAATAGGGGGGGGGGGGCAGTCCTAAGAAAAAACACAGCAGGAAAAAACAAATCCAAAACAGAACTGAAGCTGCATAGGAAGCTCCGTGGCTCCTTCGCTCAAGGTTGTTAGCCAGAGACCATTACAGCCCGAAGCTCAAAAAGTAAGTAATCTGCTGGGCCATAAAAATATTTTTAAAAAAATTACACTTTCCACCCCCTTCCCGCCACACACACACACCAACCAAACATTAACTTAACCACTTGGCTGCAGTAAGCCCAGCATAATCCTCCTGGCAGTGAAATGAACTGTGCTGATCCCGTGACCCCCACAAGATGTGCTGCCAATAGCGCCAGGTGCCAAGGATAGGGAAGATCTGAAGAGATAAGAGCAGGAACCGAGCCAGAAAAGAGGGATTCTCCGAGTACCAGGCGTGACTCTCTTTAGTAGAGACAAGTTAAGGCAGAAGGGCACCACGAATCTGAGCCCAAAGCTAAATATAATCGCAAATAACCTAACATGCCCCACTGCTCCACAAGGTACCATTCACGCCTCACAGCTACGCCTCAGAGCCTTAGGATTTTGCAGCAAAAGTCAAGTCAGTCAGTAAGGATCACGGAAAGAGGCCCGAGATTAGCCGACGTGCTGAATGCAGAGCGGGGGGTCCCGTTCCCAGGGGAGTAAATTTGCACGGCGCTGAAGGAATTGCCAAGCGGGACAGCTCGATATCCCCGGCTTGGTTCTGTGGGCTTGGGAAACCTGGCCGGGTTTCGTACCGCAGCCCTTCCCGCCCCTGCGCCCCTAACCTGCAGCAGAGACCATCAGCTCCTCCCTGGGGGGGGGGGGGCTCCGACCGGTGCTCGGAATGAAAACAAGAGGAGAATAAAACGGATTTCTATGCTAAGCGACTCATAGATATGGAGCGCGACGGCTGCACAGGGAAAAAAACGCGAAAGAATGCAAACACAAAAGTTAAGCACAAGCGCCCGCTCCCAGTTAAAACGGAAAAAGGATGCATTTCAAACTACTAAAAAAAAAAAAAAAAAAATTATTTTAATTAACTTTCGTCTGCAGAGAGGCCTCCGACGGGTCTATGCTGAGATGACGGGACAGGCAGGGGACACCGCTGAAGAGAGGAAGGGCAGGGCGTGGCCAGTTTCACCTTCAGCAGATGTTTACTGCCAGGTCCACCACTAATATTTTCACAGGCTTTGCCTATCGAGCATAGATTAAAAAAAAAAAAGACAACCCCCCGCCCCCTCCCCCGGACACTCGAAAGTCATCGACCTTCTCAAAAATGGCCGTGCAACAAAAAGCCTCTTTTTTTTTTTCTTTTCATTTGTTACCTGTCTTCCTACTTCGCTGTTGTGCAGGTGCATCAGCTTAGTGGCTTGCGATCCTGATTTTTTCAGCTTCATGGGAGCATCTGAAAATTTGGAGCCCATGAGAAGGCCATAGTTGAGGTTGTCAGCACATCCTCCCCAGCGGTACCCAGGTTCGGGGGTCTCACCTGGGATGGGGCCACAAGAGCAGCCTGGGAGGTCCCCGGTGGTGCAGGCCCTCGCGATGGTGTGGCTGATGCCTGCAGCAGAGAGGGCATAGACGAATGCCGACTCTCTGGTACCTGAAAAGTGATGCAAAACAAAACAATAAACAAAATGTTTTAGTTGGAATTCCAAGCTCAGCCATCAACCCCACAGTAGGAGGAGAAAGGAAGTCAATGCAATGCAATGGGGAAAGAAAAAACGTCTAGAACGGGTAGATGTGAATCGGTTATTTACTCTTTCGGATAGTAGAAAGACTAGGGGGCACTCCATGAAGTTAGCATGGGGCACATTTAAAACTAATCGGAGAAAGTTCTTTTTCACTCAACGCACAATTAGACTCTGGAATTTGTTGCCAGAGGATGTGGTTAGTGCAGTTAGTGAACTGGGTTTAAAAAAGGATTGGATAAGTTCTTGGAGGAGAAGTCCATTACCTGCTATTAAGTTCACTTAGAGAATAGCCACTGCCATTAGCAATGGTTACATGGAATAGACTTAGCTTTTGGGTACTTGCCAAGTTCTTGTGTCCTGGATTGGCCACTGTTGGAAACAGGATGCTGGGCTTGATGGACCCTTGGTCTGACCCAGTATGGCATTTTCTTATGTTCTTATGTATTTGATTTCTGGTTCATGATAAGGTTATGAACTTAACGGGTAAGATCACGCCCTCACTGCATTTAGATATATTTTGTATACAGTGGAATACACGGGGAGGGATCACGAGGACGTGTCCTGTCCGTATTTTCATTTCACGAGTTACGGAACACGGGCGACCGCATCGCTCCCGAGGGGGAGAAATGAAACGGGGCCAGAATCCAGCGTCCGGCAGCCCTAACGCCGTGTCTCGCGTTATCGTTTCTCCGAAGCCGCGCCTCATCTTTATGCCCCCCCGTTTTGCAGGCTTCCTGGTGAAATCTTCCGTCCTGATGGGTTTTGTTTTTTTTTTTGCTTCCAGCGGCGGTGGCCGGGAAACGCATCCTGCGCCGGACGGACCGGGGCGAGGCTTGGACCGACCGAAAAGAAACCCGGGGCCAAGCAACCACCTCTCAGATCCCAATAACTCGAGTTAAAGCCAGCGACGAGCCCCCCGTGCAGCCAAGCTGGCCACACCCGCCGGGACGTGTCGAGGGCCGGCGAGCAGCTAGCTGGATGTGCAGCGGGCTCATCTCCCACCAAGTATCCCCAGCCAAAGGTTATCCAGGATAACTTCAACCTACCCAGCTATAATTCTGTATACGGCCGAATAAATTAAAAATGCAATCTCTAGGGCCAGTAATGACCTGATCTCCCCTGCCAAAATTTAAGAAATATATATATATATATATATATATATATATATATATATTGGGCCGAATCAGCCCTATCACCCCACTGCCGTGCTTAAAAATCAGCACCAAACAGCCCCCTCGCCCCCCTGTCCCCCGACTCTCCCTAGCCTTGTTTAATCCTCGTTGGACGAGGTGAAGCTGGAGACCCCCCCTCCTTCCACGTAAGAAAATGCACGGCGGGCAAAGCCTCCGGCAACCCCTTTGCCCTAAAAACAAACAAACAAACAAACACGTGGCCCAAATCCCTCCACGTCCCTCTTCATCCTGCCCGCCAGTAGCCAAAAATCACGTGGCAGCGACCCCCCCCCCCCACACACACACACACTTTCCACCCAACGTTACAACACTGCTGCCACCCCCAGTCCCGCCCTCCCTCTCTCCCCACTTGAAAAGGCGGTGGAAACCTCGTTGCTCTGCCAGTGACGCGGACGGCGCCCCCTGCGGCTGAAGGCCGATGCTAGATGCGGGGAGGACGTGCAGCACCTGGGAATCATGGGGGGTGGGGGCATCGCCGCTGTCTGATTTGGGCTACCCAAGGGCGGGCCTGTTATGTGTCAGAGCAGGGAGGGAGGCCGGCAGCTCTCCCTAGCACACATTTTTTTTTTTTTACCTCCTCCTTCAGGATTAAACAAAGCTTTGGGGAGGAGGAGGGGGGAGGGGATTAGTGCTAATTTTTAAGCAGAGCAAGGAGGGTGATAAGGCCACTATGGCCTGACCTTTTTTTTTTTTCCTCTCACCCTCTCCAAGTTTAAAAAAAAAAAAAAAGATGGGGCTGCTGCTGGCCCAAGAGTTTTGATTCTTCTTCTTTTTTTTTTTTTTTAATGTATATGCTGAATATAGCCTTTAGGACTATACGCTGAATATAGCCAGGTAGATTTAAAGTTATGCAGGCGCATGTACTCTGATAACTTTTGGACTGCTCTCAGGCACAACCAAACTTTCCCGGAGGAGTTACCCAGCTAACTCTGAATAAGTCATCCAGCTAGCTTAACTCCACTCCGGAAAGCCTCCAACGTACGCAGATAAATGTCATCCAGGTAATGCCTTAGCCAGGTAAAATGTATCTGGGTAGAGGCGCTGGAAGTTTAAACCTCGGGGGTTTGTCCGGGTGGCTCAAAATGTTTGCCAGGCAAACCTCTTTAAAAAAAAAAAGGGACCTCAACCTTCTTTTCCAAAAGTTACCGTCTACATCCTCTTCTGTCCTGCACAAACCCGACTCCTCCCCACCCTCCGTGCCTCTTCAGTATTCTCCCGCCCTAGGCCTTCTCGCTTGCTGCACTCTGCAAGCCCCACTCCCTTGCCTCTCCTCATTCACCAAGCCCAAACTCCTGTGTGCCTTCGAACCCTATTTCAAATCCAGTTCCTTGAAAAACCTTCTATTCGAGCCCCGGTCCCCGGCTCCCAGTGGCCGAGCCATTCGCCGTTTCACGTCCCCTTGTGTTAATGCCACCCACTAGCTCGCGAGTCCAGCTGGCTACGAAACCGTCATCCCTGTGCTGCTGTAATTTGCTATTCCTTTTATGGCTTTGGTGTGCCTTGCTTAACTTGCCTTTAATCTTCCTTCCTAAGGGCAATACGTTCTAAAATAATAAGGGGGACACCGGGAGTGCCTGCCTGCCCGCAGAGCTGGGAGTAACCAGGAGGGCGACAGTGAGGGAGATGGACCGGCTATGGAGCAGGGCAGCGACTCCCCCCTGCCTACCTGGCTGACTCCCACATCCTGTCAGTCCGGGTTTTCAGAATATCCACGGCGAGTATGCATGAGAAACATTTGCATACATTAGAGGCCTCGTGCATGCAAATTTACCTCATGCACATTTATGGTGGATATCCTAAAAAAAACAAAGAAACAGCTGAGGAGCCACGGGGACAGGTTTGGGAACCGCTGGAGTGGGGTCTGTGGTAAAACAGTGGGGGGGCGGCGGCGGACCGGGTGAGCCAGGCGGTCCCAACCTGCCGGGAGTGTGATCGTGCAGGAAGCGGGTCGGTGCCCTGCCGCAGCCACCTGGACATTGTTTATGCCCCCAAACCAAGGCCCTGCTCTGAAACGGAGCTCCGTTGGCTCCGTTTCGTTTTCCAGTGCAAACAAAATTAAAAACGTGTCGAGGAGCAAATAAATAATGGATAAGACGCGCGCACGCCAGGGCAGGGCCGTGTGTTTTTGAAAGAAAGTGAAAGAGCAGTGGCTTCGCGTCCCGCCAGTAAAAAAAAAACGCTTTGAAAGCCGTCCAGGTTCCAGCCGAGGTAAAGGGCCATCTCAGATTTAACTGGCGAGCCCCACTCTTGGCTGAAGCGCGATGATAATTTAAGACAAAAATGTTGGGCGCGCCCCCCCCCTCTACACACAGCAACAGTGCTGGACGCAGGGTCAGCAGTTCCCCTTTTCTTTTCTTAGCCCTTTTGTAACTTCTGATTTATTTCAGTATGGGCCCCCCCGGGGGATTGCAAATGAAAGCAGCTTGAGGCTCAATGCGCCTCCCCCTCACCTCGTTCCAGATCCTGCTGGAAGTGGGGTGCCAGCTCGATGGAGGAGCAGTTCCAGCGCATGTCGGAGAAGGCTTTGTGGCAGGTCTTCTTCACCTCTTTGGCTGCCTGGATGATGGTCTGCATGAGTTCCAGGTTGCTGCGGCACAGCTGCATCTGAGAGGAAACCAAGCCTTCCAGCTGCTTGCAGTGCTGGGTTTGATTCAGGGCCAGGGCGGACGGGGTCTTGGACAAGGCTCTGAAGAAACAAGAGTAAATACTGGGATTATTGATGCAGCAACTTCACATCCTGGCACTCTTCTGCCCTTAAAAAAAAAAACAAAAAACTTTATTACTGTCATGAGCGATACCGTCGGCCCCCGGGCCACTAAAAGAAAGCATCGGGGAGTCTGTCAAGGTCACTGCTGCAGAGGCGACGGGAAGGATCTGCGCTGTTCGGCACAAATCTGGAAAGATTTTGGTTTCAATGTATTGCTCAGTCTTTTCAGGCATGCACTGGATAACTAGGTCAGGTAGGGACATTAACCAAACAAAAAGACATTTAAAAAATAAAACTAAATCAGCTGGGAGGGCCATGAGCCACAGCAGCTCTACTGACCAACAGGCTCGAGGTACAGCTCGTGGACCAGAATGTTTTATGACAGCCCACGTAGGGCTAAAGTCCACGGGTACAGACCTTGGCCCACGTTTTCCAAGTGGATTTATACGCACAAGTCCGCTATTTATTTATTTATTTAGAAACTTTTATATACCGGCATTAGTGGGTACATCATACCGGTTCACATAATAACTGAAAGTTTGGAAAATACATTTCAACAGGGAGAAAGTAACTGGGCAGGGGATAAAATAAATAGGCAGTAGGAAAGATAGTTAAAAAACAAGAAAGTCATAACCAGAGACTGAGAAAAGACTGACCAGCTATGAAAACGCATGGGTTGCCCGGGTCCACCGGACCCCAAGCAGGTGTCACTCTCTGCGTGTACATTTTTTCTGTGCACGCTTGCAAAAAAAAAAAAAAAAAAAATCGATAGCACGTGCGCACGTTTCTTTTCCCGCCCCCCCAAACTCCGCCCTCCTGAAATGCCCCTTCCTAGTATGAGTCAAAGCAAGCACAAAATGGGGTTTCGCGTGCTCTCTTACACAGGCAAAACCCCTCATTGATTTTTTTAAAACGCCACGCGTGTGCATACAACAGGGAAGTTTTTGTGCATGCAAGTCACTTTGCAAATCGGGGCCCTTTCGGCCTACACAGAATAAATAAATACAGTTCAGTCTTAACTTTGACCTTTGGAACATACGGTCACTGCGAAGGTGACTCGTGATGCCCGGAAACCTCCTGCACAAACTTCTCCTTCATCCAGACATGTTAGGGGGAGACGTTAGCTCCTAAACTGGCAGTGAGTTTTATTAATTTGCAGCGGGTTTTTTTTGTTTTTTTTTATAGGGCACCCACAAAATCACCAGAGGAAGAAGTGAGACTGTAAACACCGTTTTTAAGTGGTGGGGACCAGAATTTTGAATGTTGAACGAAACCTGACAGGGAACCAAAGAAAGGGGCCCCAGAAGTGTTGTGTTTGACCGACCACCCACTCTTACCTCCAGCCCCGAGCGGGATTCCCCAACATCGGAGCAGGGACCCCCCCCCCCCCCCCCGGATGGAAGCACAGCGGGCCACCACACCTGAACAGGCTGACACGCCGGTCTGAGGAACGCCGCCACCAGCTGCCCTGGGCGTCCCTAGGTGCACACGCACTGAACTTGCTGATTTTAGAGGGCCTGCGGGAGGAAATGCCCCGCAGTGGCCCTCTGATGATGTCGGGAGCCGCTCTGCATTTAAGGCTCCCTCCGGTGCGCCTCGGCAATAGGTCGACTCCGTTGGAGTAGTGGCTCGCCTCTGCGTTCTCGGTTCCTGATCCTTGCCTCCTGGCTTCTTGTTTTATTTATTTATTTATTTAAAAGTATTTATATACCACTTTATAAAATTGGTTTTGTCAAAGTGGTTTACATTGAATAAAAATAAGAATAAAAAATAATGTAAAAAATAAAAGTATAAAGAAACAATCAAAAACAAATTGAATTAAAAATACATAAAAAATACAAAAAAATACATTAAAATAATTAATTAATTAAATCAAAATATTTACTGAAATAAGAAAAATAAAATTGTTCCGCTGCGTGCCTGAGTTGCCGTGTTCCTGGCTCCCTTGCAAGTCTGGTCTTCTGGGGGTTCTTGTCTTGTGGTCTGCCTCCCTCGTCTGTCCTGTTGCTCTTCCTGTCCCTGCCCTTCAGACTGGATTCCCGGCTTTGACATCAGACTATACCTTGACGTCACTCGACCTCCGCCTGACTGCCCAGGCCTCTGCCCGAACCACGACACTGAGCAAACTCCGCCTGCCCCTGACCACAGCCTGCACCAGTCTCTGCTGCCTGCCCTGACCACTGCTTGTACTGACTCCTCTTCTCTCCGTGCTGACCTGTAACACCCTACGCGACGGATCTACATCTCCTCGGGGGCCTACGCCAGCCGGCCCCGGCACCCGAGGGCCCAACCTAAGAAGAACAAGGGCTGGTACTGGTGAAGCTCCAGTTGGGCCTCTGCTCCAGCCAGCTCCGTCTGCCGACGGCGGAAACCCGCAGGGCTCCTCCCCGCGGGGTTGCACCAACCGCACCTCTTCTGCAACAAGAAGCAGGGAAGACGCAAGAGTACCAAGTTTGGCAAGAGAGAGGCCAAACAGCCAGCCACTAAAGAGCAGAATGAGGATTCATAACATTTACCTTCATTTTATCTATGTGGTTTGCAAACCATGGGGGGGAAAAAAAATTCAGTTTGTAGACGTTGAAAGAATCCTGTTGAAGGAGTTTCCGTTCAGAGGGCATCAGCTGCACGGTGGTCTCTATATGTCTAAAACCCGTCAATTCAACCGGCTCAAGGCTGAATCCGTTCCATCCAGGTTGTCCGTGGATGCGGATATAGTTTGGGGGGGAAGAATCAACCCCAACCATTCTTGCAGATCACAAGGCGTTTGCCATTTCAGTTCTGCTGAAGGGCGCGTCACCTTAAATACACTTTAATGGCATTGTGACCGCTTCAATACAAATCGCAGTCAGAAGGATGAAGGAACTTTTACCCCATTAAAGTTATACTTTCAAATAACGCATGCACGGAGGAGAATCAGACGATGAGGCCGATGTACCACAGAGTGCAACATTCCCGAAATATGCTTCACGAGCTACGAAGGGCCTACGCACACACACACTGTGGGCCAGCCAAGTTTTAGGTAGCTTTACACATGCGAACATTCAACTTCATAATGAGCAACTGCAAAATGAAATTAACTAGGAGCTTGTGGTCAAGTTACATGCAAAAATCATCTTCTCCAAGGGGCTATAACAGAAACTTTACATGACATTCTCAATGAGGCGTAGCTAATGTTTGTGAGAAAAAAGGTCTGAAGCAAAACTGCGGGTGCTATTTTTTTCTACCAAGCGTGTTGGAATGAAAGTTCCAGCAGATAAACAGTACGTAAAGTTATGTAGGATACCCACGTGTAAAAGCAGTTTCAGCGAAGGCTCGGTAGCTCACAGGCAAGCAAGGTCTTGGTGCAAAAGCAAACTTTCACTTTGGAATGAATTGCAAAAAAGAGGCGTGGTTTGCTCTATGCTGAGTGCACGCGGTTGTGCCGGTACTCGGATTAGGCTTGGAGAAACCAGCAATTTTTTTTTTAGATTGTCAGAAGGATGAAAATTTTCAAGAGTGCGCAAAGTGCGTTGTGCACAACACTCGCTGTGCCTCCAGGCCAGCACGCTTTTTGGAAAACTGAACCCATAGGGGTAGATTTTCAAAGGGTCATGCGTGTAACGTACGCGCGTAGCCCCCCCCCCGAAAACCTACCCCTGCGCGCGCCAAGCCTATTTTGCATAGGCGCGGTGGCGCACGCAAGCCCCGGGACGCGCGTACGTCCCGGGGCTTCGAAAAAGGGGCGGCCCGGGGCGGGGCCGTGGTCCGGGGGCGGGCCCAAGTCCTCCAGCACAGCGGCTGTGCCGGGGGGATGGCGCGCCAACACGCGCAAGTTACGCGTAACTCTGTCAAATAAGGTTTGGGGGGGGGGGGATTTAGGTAGGGCCAGGGGATGGGTTAGATAGGGGAAGGGAGGGAAAGGTGGGGGGGAAATCGAAAAAAAAGTTCCCTCCGCTCCGATTTCGGAGCAGCCTTGGAAGGAACGGGGAAAGCCATCGGGGCTCCCCTTGGGCTCGGCGCGCACCCCCTTGCGCGCGCCGACCCCGGATTTTAAAACACGCCGGGTAGCGCGCACAAATATACCCCGCGCGTGCTCCTT
Organism: Rhinatrema bivittatum; assembly: GCF_901001135.1. Lineage (NCBI taxonomy): Eukaryota > Metazoa > Chordata > Amphibia > Gymnophiona > Rhinatrematidae > Rhinatrema > Rhinatrema bivittatum. The sequence goes on from NC_042619.1 coordinate 26,220,124, forward strand.
TAAACATCTGGCCCATGATGTGGTGCACGAGCTTCTGAGACCACACAGCACCCTTCTTCAAGATGGGCCTGTAAGGCTGAAGGACAGGTGAGAGAGATAGGCAGGCCAAGACATTACCTCCCGGGGGAATCTCGGCACGGCAGAAAAGTTGCACAGGATTCCCCTCCTGTGCAGAATGTTGCGCTGTCCCCACAGATAATTTGCACAGGGACTGGGAGGAGAAAACCACAATACTGGCCCACGCAAACCAACAGGAGGAAGAGGAGAAGGGAGGCAGCATTGCTGGCTGAAGGAGACCTCCACCTGTGCAAGCTTGAAGAACAGAATGGCGTGAGCCTGGGAGAAGGCGGGGGATTGGTGGGGGTCCAGCCTGTGTGAGAGAGAGCGGGGGGGGGGGGGGGGGGGGCATTGTGGTTTGAGTCTGATGAAAGAGACAGACAGACAGTAAGAGATGTGGGGGTTCATGGGGAGATGGGATGAGGGACAGAGAAAACTAGGGTGATGGGCTTCAAGGAAGTGGGGAGGGGGGAAGACGCCAGGAGGAAGGTTCAGGTCATGTGATATAGGAGTATGATACTCTGGGAGAATTCCGCACAACACAAAAAAATATGGCATCTTTGAATAAAGATTTTTTTTTAAGGCAATTACTATATTGTGCTATCTTGGCAAATAAAGTATGCAGAATTTTTAAATATTGTGTGCAGAAATGTTCATGTTTTGCATAGAATTCCCCTAGGAGTAAAGAAAGGCGACTGTAAAAGCAGAAAGGGAATCTAGTGCTACAAAACTTCCACCTGCTAAACCCACTTACAGCAGAGATAAAATGCCACTTTACCAAGCCAAACCAAGCAATATCACATAACTATAGAGTGTTACCAGTTGGGTTTCAGAGCTGTCGTAGTCAGCTAACAGTGCACAATGAAAAATAATCTGTGCATGCCCAAAATTTCTATTATATTCGGATACTGTAGGCCGGCATGCCAAGGAGCCGCAAAGAAAATACACTCGAAGCAGCTACATGCAACGTACAATGAAATCAGTTCTTGATTAGAAATGTTCAGGCACACAACGCTTTTCTAGCTAGCATGATCCTCCATAGTGAAGTTCAGGAATGGGTAGGGCTCGTCCTCGAAAGTCACAAATGAAAACCAGAACGTGGGACGGCGAGAATTTCCACCCTGCAGCCTGCTCGATGCCCGAATCCTCACCGCCTAGCTGCAGGGTTTCCCCATTACCTAGGCCACGGGTCTGTGTTACAATCGCATCAGCCAGTGTTGCTCTCCTCTGGCTCCAAGCCTGCGCGAGTGCTTTCATCTCCGATGCCAAACTCAGGGAAAGTACAGCTTTAGGCATGAGCGGATGAAACCGGGGTAGGCTCGCGATCCACTGGCAGCGCCGAGCAGTGACACGGGCTCTGAGGTTACAGTGGGACAAAAAAGTCTGTGGCAGGTGGAGAAAGAAGGGGAAAAAAACCCAGAAGCCCCCGCTCCGGAAGGATCGAGCAGGCCGCGAGAGAGCCACCGGCGCCATCGCAAATCCAGCGCAACTTCAGAGTCAGTCTGACAATTAAACCCATTCCTACCCTGAAACTCCTGCCCCGCTCCTCTCCCCGCATCCTGCCATCCATGCAGAGAGGGTCAGAAAACAAAAAAGTCAGGGTCCCCCTCAACAGCAAGGCGAGGAGGGGGAGAGAGTTGGATTCTTCAAGAATGCCTTAGACGTCTTGCACGTTGTCTTCCTGCCCCTCTTCCCAGACTTCAGAAGCAGTTGGAAGCTTAGGTCGTACCCCGATTGCAAGCAGAGCTTGTGTGGACTTTGGAAAAGTGGTTTAAAAAAAAAAAACCCCCACACACACAAACACACACACACCACGAGGTGACGTCTGACCCTTTATGGAAGTTGGGGGACAATAATTGCTTCTTTGTAAGCAGGTCTGTACCGAGCCAACACTCGGAGCAATAGAGGGGGGGACGGATGCACCACCCACGACAGAACTAATATTTGGATAAATCGGGTTTCCCCATTCCGGACTGCCTGCGCGCAAAAGTACAAGCCGTGCAAGAAACCTCCTCGCGTTTTGGGCCTGCTGCCAAAATGGCTGCCTCGGTAGCTGTCAACCACGGTCAAGCAAGGAAGCGAGCAGGGGGCTCACCCCCGATTCTGTGCCCGTACCCAAAGACAGAGGCCCGGCGCTCTCTAATCATCTCCTAGAGATTATACAAACGTCTGTTACCCGTGAACTGCAGGAACCGAAGGGTCCTCGGACAGCAGTAGAGTCAACAGGAAAAACAGATGCCAAAGAAAAAGCTTGGATCCCCCGGAGCATAAAAATACACCCATAAACAGCAGCCCCCCTTTTTGTGGCCAATATCTCCAAAGTGACCCTCTGGGGGCAATTGTGATAGTAAATGTTCTGGGAGTGGTTAAAAAAAAAAGGAGGGGGTTTGGGTTGATGTTTTTTTTAAACTTTCTTACTGCAGCTTGGAGAGAGAGAGAGGCTCCGGGGCTTAGGTGGGCCTTGGCGGTGGGTGATGTCAGCTCAAGCAGGAACACATCCTGAACTTCCTGTGTTATTACAATCGTGCGGTGAGTGAGAACAGAAAGATGGGCTTCGAACAACACGCTGAGAGCGCCTCTGACCTGGAAGCTGTTGAGTAGGCAGGCAGACAAAAGGTGACCTGAAGGCCATATTTTGACAAACTTGCATTTAATCACCAGAGGACGGACATTAAAGGGCCCCCCCCCCCCCCCCCGATGACCTACACAAAAGCAATAAACAAATCACAGTTGCGTCCTTTGCAGCGCGTCAGTCCACGTTTGGTGTTCGGCCGGAGACTCCCAGAAGTGGGACCTGCCTTCGCCTGTTCTCTTTCTTCTCTCGATCCCGGAGGCCCCCCCCCCTTTGACGGCCCGGCTTAAGGGAGGGGCTGCAGTGAACGCAGGCTGCAATCGTGTGGGCTGCGGGAAGCCTTTGCAACATAAATTATGCAGTCAGATGAAACATTTTTCATCTTCAAGCTTTTCGGTACACACTTTTGCGTACATAAGTCTGCTAAAGTTACCAACTGGTTCCCGCCTCTCCCCCCCCCAGACAGGCTGATCCAGTCCTGGTGTTACCCCCCCCCAGACAATGAGCCTTATATCTCTCATTCTCCCCAAAAAAGCAGAACTACAAGGCTAGGGGTGCAATAAAGCCAGAATCGGGACTGGATTGCTCGTCCTGGATTAAAAAAAAATAATAATAATGGAGCTGTTGAAAATCCATCCGGCTCACAGAGCGAGAGAGAGAGTCCCTTATTTCATTTAATAAAAAGAACATCACATCTCACTGCAATCCGAACCCATTCAAAAGAGCAACGTTTTATAGATTTGTTCTTGCTCACATCACGTCTTTAGAACCGCAAACTTCTCTGGCAATTTAGGCTTCAGAGAGTGAAATTTAAAAAAAGTAGTTCTGCCAAAGGACTAAGAGCAGGGCACAGCCTGTCAGGAGATCCAGAATGAATACACAGGAAATAGAATTTGCATACTGTGCAGATCCAGGCTATGCAAATTTCTCTCCTGCATATTCACTGTGGATATTCTGGAAAAACTCAACTGGCGGCACAGTCTAGGAACGTGCAGTCATTTCATTTGCTATGTGTGCAGGGCTTTTTTACAGGCATAAAACAGGACTATTTGCATGAGTATGATTCTTGCACGTAAAATCAAAATCATGCATGGAAAGTAGGAAAACAAACGGATACAAAAGAAAAAAAAAAGGAACGAAATGAAACAACCTGAATAAAATTGCACCCATGCACATCCCCTAAAGGGGTGCCCAGGACAGATTAAACTCTGCCTTAGACTGCAATGGGCTGTGTGCGTCATTGATGACATCACTGACCAACAAAATGGCGCTTCTCCAGATGTGCTGAATTGCCTGACGAAGAGCCACACCAAATGTTAGAAATGGAAAAGAATCATGCATCACATTGCTGCTGCCTTCTACCACCAATGCAATCATTGCCAGACTTCATTATAATAAAATAAAATAAAACAATATTCATGGCACCAGCCTCTCGTTATAGTGCGGTAAAAGCACAGGGACACAACCAATGACTGTAGGAATTTATCAGAGTTTTCCCCTGAACCAGGGTTGGTGAACTCCAGTCCTCAAGTGCCACAAACAGGCCACGTTTTCAGGATATCCACCATGAATATGCATGAGATTTGCATGCACTGCCTCCACGGTATGCAAATCTAATCTCATGCGTATTCATGGTGGATATCCTGAAAACCCGGCCTGTCTGTGGCACTCGAGGACTGGAGCCCGCCATCCCTGCCCTAAGTGGATATCGAACCCTGTTTTGCCCCAGAGCTGTATTTGTAAAATGTTTTGATTCATGATTTATGGAAGTGATAACGATACTGAGCGTTCTCCCATTTCACTCTGGAATATGGTTCCATGTGTGTGGTTCCATGACCCAAGGCAGCACCTCCCCCAGGCAAAAGCCTCGCTACCAGCGCTCCGCCCTTCCCCTTTTGGGCTTGTAACCTTGCAGACTGACTCAGCAGGGTGGCATAGCATTCCCCCCACCCCATGGCTCAGCACCCTGGGGAGAGAGTTAACTTCTTGTCCACCTTTGCACAGATCTCAGCTGAAAACAAGGCTTCGGGCCTAATCTGATCAACAACTTTCAAACCTAAAAAAAAAATATATAATTCTGAATGTTACAGGCAGGAATTGTTTGCAAAAGATACTGCCCCAGCTCTCTCCTCCTCTCCCACCATCTCCCTATAAAAGACACTAATATAACAAAGGTAATTCTTCAAACGAAATTATTAGGATGGACAGCACAAGAAACAACACGGGCAAGATAAAGTGCAAGCTGGGATACTTAATATTCCTTCCAAACATTTTTTTTTCAGACGCTTTTATTGCATTTACGCAAAATCCCAAATAATCTACAATTGTTTGATGCTGTTGTTAAGGACCCTGAAACTTAAGCGTTTTCTCAAGGAATTTATTTGAAACTTAAAAATACACAAATAAATCATCAAAAAGATATCAGCACCACAAAATGAACCAAATCACTAAGGGGCTAAGTCTGATAGACAATGATATACTCGGTCTCCCTTTTTAAACCCCTGATAATGTTTGCTTTCCTTACAGTTTGGGGATTTTTAATTTTTTTTTAATAACTGCTGTCTAAAAGCAAAAAAGATTTGAAAATCTTGAAGCCAAGGTACTAAATTGTGATGAACTTCCCACAGCAAGGTTAACTATCAAAACTGCTCTCGTGCACCAATAGACATGAATATATGGGCTCACGGTGATTTACCACTGTATTTTATAACCACCTGTGCGGAAATGATATGTGCCGCTTATAAAATACAAGCACATAGGCATGCATATATGCTCAAGCATGTAAAAACCAGAGAAATGCCGCTTTATCCAGCTACGTAGAGGCAGATAGCCAGATAAATCCTGAAAGCACTACTTAGACGGATAAGTAGTGCTTTTCAGACTTACCCAACTCAGTAGGTCTGCTGCTAAATAGCCGGATAAATCGGAATTTAGCCGGATAAATTCTGCTACTTATCCAAATAAGTTCAAAATGTGTCCATCTAAGTAGTGGCAAATGTGCTACTTTTCCAGGTCAGCTGTAATATAGGCAGAAAGGTGTGCACAGATGACATAACCATGTATTTGTACTTCAGCTTTTAAAGGGATACTTGAATAGATTTTACTCGTGTTACTAGGGCGCATTTAACCTGCGTAAGTCGGCTTTTACAGGCACAAGACAGGGGATTTTATAACATGCGGGTGGCAATGAAATGACCAGTTTTACCAATTAGTCCACCAGTTCACCTAGCCCAGCCGACCTTATAAAGACCCTTGTGGCTCTTCAGACTGAAGCTCTTTTTCACCCAGACTCCCCACCCAGTCATAGTTTTCATTTTTGAGATGCTTACGACACTTACACGTGATATTGAGGAGTAAATACATGCAAATAAAAGACTTGTGCACGTTACATGGGCAGTTTGCAAAAGAGCAATTTATGCTTGCAACCGTTGGCCCCGCCCAGTCTCACACCCCTCCCACCCCTATTTTCACTCACGCAAGTTTATTTGCAATCCACGATTTACGTGTATATTTTGCTCTTTTTAAAATATAATATACTCGTGCGTATACCGTTTTACGTGCACACACATTTTGTTTACATGCAAATCTTTTGAAAATTTACTTCACAATATAGTAAATTGTGCGCACTATTATTATACCAATACTTCTATGCCAAAAAGCCCAACGGGGGGAAAAAAAAAGCATGCAGAGGTTTGGCGTGGAACCTTATGCAAAAGCTTTAAGGACAGCTCATTGACGAATCATTAGAGTTTTCAAAAATTGGCATTTGAAAAGCTAGTTTCACACATGGCTTTTCTACCCTCTGCTGCTGTAGTTAAGGGGCCACTTTGCATTGCAGTCACTCAACTATAAATTTAAATAAAATTTTGCATGCCAAAAACTGCATGGGAAATTTAGCTATTTGCTCTAGCAAGCACGCACTTTTAGATCGCAGAGTAGCCTTTGAAAAATTTAGCAGGTCTTAGTACATCGTCCTCACTTTAAGGCAGATCGCAACGGAAGCCATAAATAATTAAAACCTTATTTTCCTAGGAAAAATGGGTCCGAGAATCTTTGCTATAAATGGGCAAGAGAACTGTCCCCACTGAGCAGCATCCGAACACCGGACACATGGGGGCGGGGGCAGGGGATCAGTAAAAAAATAAAGGTGGGGGGGATTTAGGTAGGGGAGGGGCAGAAGGTAAGTTCCCTCATGCGCTCGCATGTTATAAAATCGGGCGTAGATTTGTGCGCGGCGGGTTGCGCACACAAATCTACACCCGCGCGTGGAAACGAAAATCTGGCCCATGGTAATTAAGGGCATCTCCAACCTGGTCTGGTGACCTCCCAGCCAATCAAGTTTTCTGGATATCCACCACAATTATGCAAGAGCTGGAGACCCAGTATTGACAAATGTAGCCCGTACATATTATTCTTTTTGGATATCTTGACATCCCGACTGCTTGTCAGGGTCACCAGGCCACGTTTGGGAAGCCCTGCTCTAAGATGATTCATTTACATGAATTCTCTGATAATGCAGTCAGATGGCGATGAATTAGCTTTTAACTTTTTTTTTTTTTAATGTTTTCGTAGTTGATCTATGCAGAGCTTTTTCACCTCACCCATTGTATAGTTTATAACATGCTAATTATTCTCTGTATCATGGACTTGACTTGCCTAGGTTCGCCTCGTACAGTACTGCACACATTCAGGCCGATGCAATAAAGTGCGCGTGAAAACCACGCGTCCAAACTGGGCACCTGTTTTTCTAATGAGCGCACATTCACCTCTCTTTGGTGCCCAGTGCAATACGTGAACGAGCCACCGAGCTAAAACGGACACCCTAGGGATAAACCGGGTGTCCCTCGCAAGTCCTTGGCATTGGGCACCCAGAAGACATAGCTGTGTGCAGGTTACCAAAAGAGACGCTCAATTTACGAGTGTCTGTTTTGTCCCGTGTCAGCTAACTGACCAGCACAATATACACACGGCCTGAAGTGTGTACATTCTGCACGTATATTGTGCACATAGAAATCTTTTTTTCAGGGAAGCGTTTTAAACTTTCTGCGGTTCCTCCTTCTTAGTAACGCGACAATACTAAGCATGGGGAACCACGGAAAGCATGATTTCTTTTTGTATTTTTGTTCAGCCCAATACGCGCTATAAGGTTTAAATGCCAGCGCCTGGGCTGGTATTAAATTCGCAGCGACAATAAGGACGCGTTTGGCAAGCGGGAATTTTTTGTACTGCGGGCAGAAGCTGCATGGTGTTTACATGGGATGAGGCTATTAGGGATGAGGAAGTTTGGATGTGCATATCCCCTTTTTGCATCAGATGTGCATCCAAACTGCGCGCCCAACTGCGGGTTAACCTGGGCACTAGCCCTTGTGACACTGAAGCGGCCCCACTGTGAGTGCCATTTAAATTTAATAAGTAATGTGCTCATTAAATAATCCATGTCACCCATCTCATTATAAAGACAGGCACCTTCACTGTAATAGGGCAACCTGCTCTACTGAATTACATCAGAAGCAAATAGTAAAGATATGCACACAAAAACATTTTGTTTTGGTTCCCTCATTCATTTTTCCCCTTTTCTGGTGCATTTTTTCAATTTGTTTCATTTTGTTTCGGTAGTTTGTGCATAGAAATGCCATTTTGCAAACATAAAGTCAATTTTCATGCATGTTAAAATTTAACATACATAAACTACCGAAACAAATGGAAACGAATGCCCATCCCCCAAATCGTACCAGAGGAAATGTTCAAGTGGTATGAAATCCATCATTGCTAAGCTCACCATAGCAATGCTTCCACTATAAAGCAACTGGCAGGAACAGACACATCTTTCATCGGGGTATTAAAAGAGAATTCTGAAAAGCTGCAGCATGGATTTTCTTGGAATTTAGAATTTAAAAAACAAAAAATTTGAATATTATTAGAATTGCAGAAAAGAATAAATAAGTTAAATATGTATATATTTATATAGATAGATAATATTATATACCCATACATACATACACATACCGTTTTTAAGTTTTATGTGATAAATACTAAGAAAAACAAACATTCACACTTCAAAAACTAATACAATGGTGTTTATCAGGTAAACACCACTGGATCCCCCACCGTCATCTCCCTTGCCTGCCTGGGATCCATAACTCTGTCTCCGGGCCTGCTCTGTGCTGCTGGCTCCTCAGCTGTGCAAGCTTTTTGGGAAAGATCTCCTCCCTGCTGCACAGCTGCTGCTGACAGAGCTAGGGGTACAAGAACCACAATCAGCGTTGAGCGCCCACTTTTCTAACACGCGCCCGACCACCTCTCCTGGGCACGCGATACCATATTTAAATGGGGGAGGGGGTGTCGTGCTAAAAAGGAGGCGTTAAGAGGCAGCAGCGCGCCCCGAGCGCCTCCTTAGCAGCAGAAGGCCCCGGACCGGTGGCTGTCGGCGGGTTTGGAAAATGGACGTTCAGTTTTACAAGCGTTCGGTTTCCTAACCTGTGCACAGCCAGGGGGGTTGGGAAAATGGGGCGCTGGTAGAATTGAGCATCCGTTTTCCTACCCTGACTGCCGGCACACTTTTTTTTTTTTTTTAAATTTATTTTTAACCTTTTGGTTCCTCCGAATTAAAACATCGCTCCTGGGCAGGCATTAAATTTCTGAGCGTAAAATGGGCGGAATGGGCGCAATTTTTTTTTTTTTCTGTATCTGGGGCGAATGACTAATAGCCTCATCAACATGCATTTCCATGTGCTGAGCGCTATTAGGTTTTTTTTTGGGGGGGGGGGGGTTGGCACGCGTTTTGTCCAAGCTAAGCGCCCTTTACGTTATTGGCCTGAATGAGCGGAGATAGGTGAGGAGACAAAAAAAACTCTGAAACTCATCAAATTATCAACATTAAAATAGCTAAAAAACTAACACTGAAATTTCTAAAGGAAAAGCCTAGAAACAGAAATATATATATATTTTACACATACATTGCAGCCTGCTGTTGTTTATCCGCGCAGCTGGTGAATTTACCAAGCTTATGTATTTTGCGACTTATTTATGGTCTCCATCTCCAATTTTGCAGGACAGGGCGCAGAGCTAACCCAGCAAGTTTTACCAGGAGCTGTGGTTCCCTCCCTCTCCTGAACACATCCAGGTGAATCTGCTACACCCCAGCGGCGCTTCCCTTCTCTGCCCCCCTCTCCTAAGCTGCAAAGGGCTCTCCCCCCTCCCCCCCCCCTAAAAACAGAAACCAGAATTTTCAATTTTAAAAAAGACAAAATGAAAAACGTCAAGCAGCAGAGCAAATGCAGGAGAAAAAAAAGGGGCACCATTTGCAAAAGGAAGGAGGCCTTTCAGCACCTCCTCACATGGAGGCTACTAGTCCAAGTGCAACCTTTAGTCACCTGGTCTTGCTTTTTATTCAGAGGGTGGGAAGGGAGTGAAGGTCCTTTGATGGGGGGGGCATTACCTGTGACAAACGGGAACAAGGTCGGGCATCGACCAGGAAAGGAGCCTGGGCTTATGCCTCAAGCTCTCACAAACATCAGATCTTTGACAGTTTTAATAAGGGGGGGGGGGGGGGGGGGGGGGGGGAGAGGCACCGTAAACAAGCTGAGATACTTAAATCTATCCAAAATAAAAACAAGATTATCCCTGGTATTTAAACACCCCCTTTCCCTATACTCACTCATTTGTAATAATTTTTTGGGGGGAGGGGGAATCTGTGTTTTGCATGGTACGGTTCACCAGAGACTGTGATTTCTCTGTTCTTTTTTATGCCCAAACTGCAAATCTTTCTTCTCTCTGTCAACCAGATGTTTGCAAGCTCTTTCGGTTCTTCCTGCGTACAAATTTCCGAATTGTGAAAATGATCAAGTACTTGGTAAAATTTGAAAGCATTACTCCGAGGGCACGTATATAATGACACACACAGAAAAAAATTATATATATATTTGGATATTTGGACCGCTCAGTGGATATTCAGCGCTATCCCCTCCTGCAGGTTTACCCGTGGCCATGAAATCTCGCACACCTCCACATTTCACACAAACAGTGATTCTTGTGAAAAAAAAATGCAATATATATAGCAGAGCATCCCTTTGACCGAACAAGCAGCGCACGGTTCCCTTTCAATTTTTACACAAGCACCACCACACCACCGTTGCAATGCAACCTGTAATTTCCTGCTATGGTCGGGTAACATTGGCCCTCGCTGGCTTCATTTTGCACCGAGCTGATGTAGGGAGCAGAGCTCGCCATGCCTGCTAGGCCCAAATGCATGGAGTTAATCCAATAAAAAGCTGCTGCCTATATACGGGGCTTTCATCTATTACGTTTTATCCTGAAAAGAAGTAGCTGGGGCCTTGTGAAGAGTCTGGACTCTGCCTTGCAGGGGATGTCTGCTGAGAAGGGGACATTGCTAAGTCCCCCTCCAGCTCTCTGACCTGTTGCTCACATGCGGAGCTGACCGCGCCTCTCTGATCGGTCTGGGACGGGTCTGATCTCCGTCCTGCAGCCACCCCTAAGATTTGCAACTCGCACCTCCCTCGCCCCAGCCCTCTGGAAGAAAGCAGGGACAGTGGGACACATCACCGCCATCTTTCTTCGGTTAAAACTAAGGCGAGTCACTGGTAATAGCACAAAACGGGGAAATTAAAAAAAAAAAAAAAAGCCTTAATCAAATCAAGCCCTAAGTGAACTAACACCAGCCGGCAGGCATTTTAATTCTGAAAAAAATTAATGGCAGAAGGGAAGATCGCTCCCTTAATACAAATCAATAAGCTGGAGATGAAAAGGTTTGTCTTCGTTCCCTCCCCCTCTCCTTTTTTTTGTTTGAAGGCAGAAGGGAATATAAAGCATTTAATTTTAGAATGAATTAAAACAAAAATGTTTAAAAAGCAGATGGGAACTTTTTTTTTTTTACGGCTTTGAATAAATCACAGCGCGCGGAGATCAGAAGCGAGAAACCTGGGTAAGGGGCACCCAGCAAAAACAGTAATAAATAAACTGGAAATCACAAGACGGTTTGCAAAACAATCCCAGCTGGCCCAGACTTTCGGTTAAGAAAAAAAATACAAAAGTGGAGGCCGGAACAGTTGCGCGCAGGTTTCCAGCAGGTGCGACTGGAGCAGGGGGTGGGGGGGGGGGGGGCATCTGGTTGCATTCATACTTCAAATACCGCTTTAATCTTAAACTTTCATCTGCCCCCACCCAGGGGAGGGGGTGGCCGGGAGGGTTGCCCATTTGGCTGCGAGATGTCCATTCCTTACCTAAACCGTCAGATTTTCAAAAAGTAGGGATTTAACCCCCTAAAGGCAGAAACCTTCCTGGGACACCTCGCACGGCTGCCCTGAAATGCCACCTTGGTGGATAGGAATGCAATTAGCACTCCTCTCTCTCTCTAAAAACAAAACAAAACTTAGGCACAGTTTCTTATGGAGCCCAGAGGCAGGCTGCCAAACACTTTAATTTCATTTCTAAAGCTATATGGGGCCCTTGGCTTTTTATTGTTATCAAACAAGTCTCTGGTTGCTGTGGGAGAGTTGTGGGGGGGGGGGGTTTCCCCCCATTGCTTTTATTTTACAGTGATTTTCACTTCGGTTTTAATTACTGAAACGTCAGAGAAGCTTCCAGCTGCCCAGCCGAAAGAATCCCGGGGGAGAGGCTGGGACAGCGCCAGGGGGGAAAGTCACCCACACACCGTCCCCCTCTCTCTCGCTCCCCCAGAGGGCAGGCCCCAACCCTCCGGGCGTCGCACGAGGCCGTCCACCCTTCCTGGGGGTAGAAATCGGATCCTGAAAAGCCTTCTCAGACCTGGAGGGGGCGATCTGCTGCTTCCTCGGAGGATAACAGCGCCAAACAGGTAGTAAGGAAGGTATTAAGCGAGGCTATTTTCGCATCGCAGGATCAATAATATATATATGTTCTGATTGCATGGTTCCCAAGTGTTTTTTAGCATATTATTCCCTGCCTTACTATCAAAGTCTGACAAGTTCAGAGTTGCAGGGTCCAGAGGGACTGTGCAGTGATGTTAGGTAACTTTGATCCCTTTTTTTTCTAAACATCCCGGTTTAATATTCTGCACCTCTCAGGCACGCGTCTAGTCTTTCCGCTTCCCAGCGTTTCACTACGGCCCTTCATATCGCCGATGGTTAAATTTATAAGATTGCATCTGTAAACTCGCCTCCAGCTCACGTTTGGAAAGGGCAGCCACTACTTAAATCTAAAATCCAAAGACAGGCACACCGATTCACATCCAGATTGCAAAGTTACAAACCGAACGCCATAGAGCGAGTCAAAGGAGAAAATATAATCTTATTTCTAGATAAATGGTAAGTAAGGCTCGCACATTTCCAAGGAGGAAGATTTTTGTTGTTCTCAGGGCAAATCCAGCCAGAGGAGCGGACTGGATTTCTTCTAGATCCTCAAGTGAACGGGGCCGATCTCCCCTCAGGTGATCCTGAACCCTCCCTGCCCAGTGCCTACCCATCAGCCTTTCCTTGGTTTTAACGCCTTATTTAAATCGCAGGCAACAAGCCCCAAGGCGATTCATTCCCACAAGACCTTCAAGAAAGAAAAGAAGCGTTTCCAACTAGGTTGAAACTGATTCTGGGAGCCTTAGGGTGCTGCATGCACGTTACCCTGTTATTCTCTTTCAGAAGCCTGACTGGAAAAAAACAAAACAAAACATTAAAGGGCAAAGTTCTTGCTGGATGAAATCACTTTTCAAAATGTGTTCATCGCGTGGAGTGAGCCAAAAACAAGATGCTAAAGTCAGATTTATAATATAAAACAGTAAACAGCACTGCTGCACGGCGTCCAATGCTCCATTCTACACGGGGGGAAGAGAGCATTGAAACTAAGGCTTTTAATTCGTTCATTTATCTCGTGGGTTTTCTCTTAATTTTGATTATGCGTAAGCCATACTCACAGCCATTTGATGCCATGGCACATTCCGGTTTGTAATACCAGCGACAAGAAAGCGGTAGAAAGCAAACGCGGCCACAGCTTCATTTTCGCACAGGAACGCGCAACTCCAAAAAAAATAAAAAATAAAATCGCAGGGAAATTAAAAAAAAAAAAAACCACTTTGGCCAAAACCAAAATTAAAATATCCGATGTATCCAGATGGATTCCGTCAAGTTAGCCGCTTGTCCTCTTGGCCTGGAGGATAGGACCTGCTGGAGACAAAACATATAAATCCGGTTGAGATATTAACGCGGTGAAAGATAAATCTATTTTTCTAGAGAAGTGTTTGGTGAATCATGAACTCTCTCTTTTTTTTCCGGGTACTTTTTTTATTATTATTATTACATATTTAGATAAAACTTTCCTGCCCACAACGACAAGAAACGTATGGTTTGAATTATGCCCCCGCTTGAATGTTTTCGTTTCATCTCTCCATATGGCAAAAACCTAATGGGCTCGATTTCAGAGTTTTCTTTCTTTCTCTCCTCCTTCTCTTCCCCCCAAAGTTTACGTCGTTAGGAAAGAAACAAACTAACAATAAAAATCAATTTCAAACCATCGCTAACCGATCTGCAGTTTTCAGGCAGCCCAAAGCGAATCCGTGCGGAAGGCCGGGGGGGGGGGTGGGGGGGCTGCGGAGCGCTAGGAGTGCAGAGGTTGACATCTGCCCGAGCCCCCGCCGGGCTGGAAGGGCATTTGCAGAAAGTGCCCCCAACCCTCCCCCCTACCTCATTAGCTCTCGTGCTGCAGCACGCACGCACGTGGGTCTCGGGCCCTAGCAGCCAGCGCTTGCACAGACAGACAGGCAGCTTTTATTTTAATCTCCAGGGGTCGTCCATCCAGCTGCAGACAACGCTGCCCCCACCCCAGTAAAACAAAAGGTAGGCTGCATGAATCTATATATATCTGGGTGGCACATGGGCCGATTATTTATTTATTTTTTTTGCTCTTAAAGGGGCCACCTTTTAAAGAACGAGTGAAAACTGGGTGTTGATGATCCAAGACCCTGACGCTATTTCCCCTGGCCGGCGAGGGCGGGGTTGTCCGGATTATGCAGCATCGGGTTTGACTTCACCTGGCATTTTCATACGGAAAGGGGGGGGGGGGGGGGGGGGGAAAGGTACTTGAGAAGCGCAGCATGAGCATAACTGGATGAAAACTCGGGCTTTTCCCAGAAAGGCCCAAATATATTATTTTGCCACGGCGGGCCTCCGGCTACGCTGGTTCTTTAGTCTCTCAGCCCCCGACTTCGCCTTTATCAAAGAACTGATAGGGGCAGTTAGTACGGGGGCATTTCTAATCACCTCTCTCTTGTTTTTATTTTCGGCCAGGCCTGGTTCTCCGCACTTATCTTTAACACTGCACTTGAAAAGCCCGATCCTCTGTATTACGGGCAATAGATCCAAGCAGGGGCTCCCTGCCTCGATCCTCCCTTCTCTCTGCGGAGGACGGGTGCAGGCTCACGGCTCCCACTTGGGCCTGGGATTCCCCCAAATTGCTCGGGAGGGAGCCCCTACTCGGTTTGTCTTAATGTATGGGCCTGGATTTAGGAATTACCCGGGGGGGGGAAGACACCAGCAAAAAAACAAAACACATAAGCATCAGCTCTGAAGGAAAAAAAGCCCTTCGGTTCTTAGGCTGGAGCTGATATTGTACCAGCAGCGAAGCAGAAAGCTCGCAAAGTCCCTTGCGGCTCTTTACTAATAAAGCCATCGCTATGCAAGTGTCGCTCTCTCCGGCCCTCTCCCCCGATGCAGGCGCACAATGCAAAAGAAAACCGAGTTGTACTCCAACGTAAAGGAGCCCGCTATAAGGCTCAGCCCGCCCGGCGTGCTCAGATGGCTTCTTCACTAGGGTCACGGGCACAGGTCGCACGGTTCACGGCGGTAGCCAGTACTTCAGTGTCTGCTGGAAACACTTTCGTCCCCCCCCCCCAGTAAATTATTTCTTCCTCGATGATCTCTCTCCAGCCTCAGAGAATCTACCTGCTACAGGAAAGAGAGGGAACAACCACGACCAGAGGGGCGGAAAGAAAAAGTAAGCTCTTCGGGGTCGGGAACCCGTGTACCTGCAGGCCTCCTTCCGCTCATCGGCGGTCGCCCAGCCCTGCAGTATCAGTTTTCCTTTGTTACAGACTTAGAGTCACATTAATGTCAGCGGAGATCCAGATTTCAACCCTCCCGGTATCATTTTCTCACCACGGCTCCCCCTCTCCCCCCCGAATCTGGTTCCATTATTCTGAAAGGTACTTCCCGCTAATTCCCACACCCCTGTCCCGGTTCAAGCCTGCGGTCCGGAAAGTTTAAGGCGGGGGGATTGCCGATGTCAGCGTATCACATCGCCGCCTATAAAAACGAGATTTAGGTGCCCCATAAAACTGTACAGATATATTTATGGCACGGTCTGGGCAAGTTATTAGAGAGGAGCAAGGAGAAAAAAAAAAGAGGGGAATGGGTGGACCGCATCCTGCAAACGTACAAATAGCGAGCGCCCCGCTGACTCCACGGTGGACTCTCGTCCCGGTCCCGTCCCGCTCCAGCTGCAGATTGAAAGATAAAGCTGTGCAACTCCCCGCGGCTTCCTAACTGGTGCGCAGGATCCTCCGGTTGCAAGGAGCAGAGAGCCCAAGGCCACTGCCCGGGGGCTTCTGCCGCCCCGGGCGATCTCTCTCGCGCGCCGCCGCCAGTTCCCCCCCCGAGTGCTTAAGGATTTCTGGCCGAGTCGCGCGGCTCCTCCGAACCACCCGCCGCCCGGTTCCCCTGCCGTCCCAGCGGGAGGCGACTTCAGCAAGGCGAGCGAGCCAACCCGCGAAAGGCACCGGCCACTCGCTAGCCACCCCCGCCACCGCTGGCGAGCAAGCGGCTGCCCAGCCGGAGTCCCACACTTTCTCTCTCTCTCTCTTACCTTCCCGCCGGGAGCTTCGGCCGCGCGCCTCCTGCTCCCCGCCGGCACGATCCGCTGCAAGACCAAATCCCGAGGAGTGCCCGTCCTACCTCCAACACACCCTGCGGGGTCATCCGGTTAGAAAAGGGGGGGGCGCGCGATCAGGGCTGGGCAAAGAGTTAAAGGAGGGGGGGGGGGACGGGACGGGACAAGATGCCCTCCTTCCTGGCTGGGATGGTGTCGCAGCGCTGCCAGCTGCAGGCTCCTCCGACTCCCCTCCTTTCCCTGCTTAAAGGAACCTGCTTATATCGGGTCCCCGAGGCTTTGATCTCCGGAGTGATGTCAGACCGCATTAGCATAACAAAGCGAGCTCCGGATCTGCAGCTTCAAACGGGATCAGCCAATGTTTGATCTGTTCAGCGAACAAAAAAATATATATATATATAAATAAAGAAGTCGTGTGCTTGCTTTCCAACCCAACCCCCAAAGAAAAGATTAGAGAAAGCGCAGGTAGCTCCAGAGCTTACAGAGTGGAAAATTAGAAAACAATAGAAAGCACTTTCAGGGGACGGGGTTATATAGTGAGTCGCATCAATTTGCTTTACCTGCAAAGCAAAGTTGAGAAATATTTCTTTGCATGCCTTCCCTTCCTTAAATATTTAATTGTGTGGGCCATAAGGCAAAAAAAGATCAGGGAAGCCTAAGTTTAGGAGGGTTAAGGTCAGAAGAATGGAGATTGACAGCAGTTTCCCCGGAGCTCATTTTTACATCCTCTTCCTGATTTAGTTACCCCAGGTTTGGACAACTTTGGGGTAGCATTGAGTTATTCATATTTATATGCCACCGATGCCCTGGCCTGAGGCCGCTTACAGCAAAACACACACACACACACTATTTCACAAACATAAAACGTTTTCGTCCTGCATGAGCAGCAATGAGCCTGGCTGTTGCATTTTGCAGAAGGTTGTAAAGGTTTCGTTGTCAAGGCCGGAAAACCCAGATAGATCACGTTGCAATAATCCAGAGCTGTCATCAAAAAAAAAAAAAAAAAAGCCTGAACGACACAGCATAAATCTGCGGGTTGTCGTAAGGGTCTACGTCCCCGCGGCGAATGCAATTTATAAACCAGACACGATAACTTCGAACCGATTGTGAATCCCAGGCCCCATGCTTGGTGGAGGTGGAACTGCACCTCCGCTTTGGCTAAATTTAGGGCAAGCTTATCGTGGGTGAGCCATCGCCAAGCGGACACAGGGAGAGCGTGGAGGTCGTGTCAGCCCATGAGGGGGGGGGGGGGGGCAGAGGGATGCAGAATTGTGTATCATCCACGTCCGTTGCGAAACCCCTGGCAGAGATTAGACAGAATTTGTCAAATCGGTCTTAGATAAAATATTAAATGAAAAGGCGGAGGGCACTGAGCCTTGTGTCACTCCCGTGTTGCACAGCAAACCGTTTGGAGCTGCGCTCACCCATTCTTGCTTGCTGCTGTCTGCCACCTGAACGTGACTGAAACTATTTTAGCGCCGTGCCGGATATTCCCACTTCTCTCAAGTGATATAAACAACATTTTATGGGCAACAGAATCGAGGGGTAAACACCGTAGAAATGAGCCCTATAATAAAAGGGCTGGTTTTTTTTAGGTGAGGGAAGAGTTATATTTTTTTTCCCTCTGTGTACCTTTCCTTTCTCAATATTTTGCTAGTGAATAGGATATAATAGGAAAAGAAAGGGGGGGAAGGGAGCATTTCTTTAATGCACAAGGCCTATATTAAAAGGGCACAGGTCCAGGGCCTCTCCAGACTGCAGGAGCCCAAGATAAGGATGAGAGGCTTCCGTCTGGGCCATCCTCATAACCTACTCTTGTCTCCTCCAGCGGGGGCGTTGGAGGGATTCTCAGTCTCCGCCAAAAGGCCGAGAAGGGACCATTCTCAGCCCGCACGGAGATCTTAAGCCATGCACACAAAAAAAGCAGGGCGCGAGCCAGACTCCGCTTTCATTTGATCTGCAGGGAAGGCCCCGAGGGCACAGAAAGAGCGAGGCCACCCTACGGCGGCCGTTGGCGAGCGCTCGTTCGCCCTGCGGGTCTCCCTTTATACTTTGACCTGTTTACAGGTGGCCGGGGAAGCTGAAGAACAAACAGGTAGCAGGACAGCATAATTACCAGTTAATGATTAAGTAGAGTAAGCAGCTTGCATTGGCACACGCACACACACACACTTAACCGGAAAAAGCAGGAAAGCCGCACTCCCGTGTGCACCCCAGGAAGCAAAAATATCGAGCAAGGTGGCTTCTGCTTCTGTGTTTTTCATGTTCAGGAAATGCAACAAAAGTGGCTTTATTTTGCACAGTAGAGATAAACTACCACTGATCCTCTAATACCACCGCATAGGAACCATTTATGTGCCCACCTCCCAGCACACATTTCAAACGCTACGTAAATTAACTTTGTGCAGCATCTGAGAAGATCACAATGTCCAAAATTATTGCAAGCAATTTGGAATTATTATTTGTATAGCGCATAGCAGATGTATGCAGAGCTGTGTAGCCAGGACCAGTGCAAGGGGATTAGGCACCCTAAGCACCTCTGCAAGCCCATTGCCCCCCCCCCCCCCCCCCCCCCCCGGTCACACTGACATCCACCCCCCACCCACCCCTAACACCCCACCCCCGGTCGCAGCCCCGACTCCTACCAAACAGGAATGGAGATTCGAATCCCCGCCCCTCTTTGCTGCTCATGCCCCCCTAATGGTCAGCGCCCCGGTCCCAGGCCTAGCTCGCCTACAGGCCTACAGGCGCGCTATTACCCCTTACTGAATAAGGGGTAAAGCTAGCGTGTCGAAAACGCGCGGCAAACCCCCCCCCCCCCCCCCCCGAAACTAATAGCGCCCGCAACATGCAAATTATTCCCGTGCGATTCAGAAAGTAAAATGTGCAGCCAAGCCACACATTTTACTTTCAGAAATTAGTGCCTACCCAAAGGTAGGCGTTAATTTCTGCCAGCACCGGGAAAGTGCACAGAAAAGCAGTAAAAACTGCTTTTCTGTGCACCCTCCGACTTAATATCATGGCGATATTAAGTCAGAGGTCCCAAAAGTAAGAAAAAGAATTAAAAAAAAAAAAAAAAGAATTTAAAATCAGCTCGCGGGTTGAAAACCGGACGCTCAATTTTGCCGGCGTCCAGTTTCCGAACCAGTGGCTGTCAGCGGTTTTGAGAACCGACGCCGGCAAAATTGAGCGTCGGCTGTCAAACCCGCTGACAGCTGCCGCTCCTATCCGAAAAGAGGCGCTCGCTCGCTCTCCCGCGACTTTTACTGTATCGGCCTGCTAGTGCTTCCGCCAGCCCTATGTGTAGCACTACATAATGGGCAGTCCCTAGGCCTTCGGGCTTACACTCTAGTCAAGACAGACAGAGAAACAGGACACACGACCGAAAACAAGTAAGAGGGCAGCGGGGTTCAGTGGAGGATTTGGGTTCATGTCGGGCCTGTAAAGATTTAAGGGGAGCCCAGGTTATGAAAGGTGCCACCCGATCCAGCTGCCTCTCTGCCGCTGCAGATCCAAAAGATAGATGCAGGAGGCCAAGCACCGTGCAGCTCCCATGGAGCTGGCACCTCTGAACTGAAATGTCAACACTGCCGCAGTTTCTCAGGGTGGGCCAAGACTGGAAAACACAGATTTTGCTTACATTACTTGTTATAGGTTGGCATAAAATCAATTAAATATATATCCATGGTGACAGTGATCCACAGCGCTTGCAGTATCCCAATTTAGGGATGGAGAAATAAGGAGAGGATATATTTGGTTGAGCCTTATTGCTACATATTTAAGTGGGACTAACATGCCAGCATCTTGGGAAGGCAAATATATTCAAATAATAAATAACCAAAATCTATCCTCTCCTCCTCTATAGTTACCTATTTCTTTTCTTTCACTTGCTATAATCACGCTTCAGTAGCCTTCATTGGGCAGTTAGTGACTCCCATCTTTAATCAGATGGCAGTGAATTCAGATCTGATGGTTTTTATCTTTGCCTTTGGCAGAGTTCAAGGAGCTCTACAAGTCCCTGCGAGAAATGGCTTCCTTGCAAGCCGCTGTGACCCCTCTCATCAGCTTAAGAATTACCCAGGGATGGCAGGCGCACTTGATCTTTGCAGATCGCACTCCTCCCTTATTCAAATTTTCCCTTTCAGTGTGGGGCAATGGTTTCCTCCTGCTGTTTTGGGCTTCCAGCTTCAAAAGCACCACCAGCCCCTTCCTGGGGCAAGAGTTCCACCAGCTTTAAATTCCCGTCTACCCTTGGGGCTTTTTCTCCATTTTTAAGCCCCTTTCCTCCGAGCCCCCTTCCAATCTAACCCGGCCCTAGCAGCAGCAGCAGTGCTTGACGGGGCCCCAGGAACCATGGATCCATGGCCCCAGAGTGGTCACTAGGCGTTGCTGTCTATAGTAGTTCTACCCCGTCTTTCTGAAAACAATGAAGGCAGCTTACAGACATTTGCATAGTAACAATAGTACAATCCATAGAAACATAGAAACATAGAAATGACGGCAGAAGAAGACCAAACGGCCCATCCAGTCTGCCCAGCAAGCCTCACATGTTTTTTTCTCTCATACTTATCTGTTTCTCTTAGCTCTTGGTTCTATTTACCTTCCACCCCCACCATTGAAATATCTAGCTTGATTAGTTAGGGGTAGTAGGGGTAGTAACCGCCGCAATAAGCAAGCTACACCCATGCTTATTTGTTTTACCCAGACTATGTTATACAGTCCTTATTGGTTGTTTTTCTTCTCCCCTGCTGTTGAAGCAGGGAGCTATGCTGGAAATGCGTGATGTATCAGTCTTCTCCCATGCTGTTGAAGCAGAGAGCCATGCTGGATATGCATCGAAAGTGAAGTATCGGACACAATTGGTTTGGGGTAGTAACCGCCGTAACAAGCCAGCTACTCCCCACTTTGTGAGTGCGAACCCTTTTTTCTTCTCCCCTGCCGTTGAAGCAGAGAACTATGCTGTATATGCATTGAAGGTGAAGCATCAGGCTTATTTGGTTTGGGGTAGTAACCGCCGTAACAAGCCAGCTACTCCCCTCTTTGTGAGTGTAAATCCATTTTTCCACATTTCCTCTTGCTGTTGAAGCTTAGAGCGATGTTGGAGTCACAGTAAGCATGTGTATGTTTATTGAATAAGGGTATTGTCTCCAGGCAGTAGCCGTCATTCTGGCGAGTCACCCACTCTTCATTGGCGGCCTCTTGACTTTATGGATCCACAGTGTTTATCCCACGCCCCTTTGAAGTCCTTCACAGTTCTGTTCTTCACCACATCCTCCGGAAGGGCATTCCAGGCGTCCACCACCCTCTCCGTGAAGAAGTACTTCCTGACATTGGTTCTGAATCTTCCTCCCTGGAGCTTCAAATCGTGACCCCTGGTTCTGCTGATTTTTTTCCTATGGAACAGGTTTGTCGTTGTCTTTGGATCATTAAAACCTTTCAAGTATCTGAAAGTCTGTATCATATCACCTCTGCTCCTCCTTTCCTCCAGGGTGTACATATTTAGATTCTTCAATCTCTCCTCGTACGTCATGCGATGAAGATCCTCCACCTTCTTGGTCGCCCTTCTCTGCACCGCCTCCATCTTGTCTTTGTCCTTTTGTAGATACGGTCTCCAGAACTGAACACAGTACTCCAGGTGAGGCCTCACCAAGGACCTGTACAAGGGAATAATCACTTCCCTTTTCTTACTCGATATTCCTCTCTCTATGCAGCCCAGCATTCGTCTGGCTTTTGCTATCGCCTTGTCGCATTGTTTCGCAGACTTCATATCATTAGACACTATCACCCCAAGGTCCCTCTCCTGCTCCGTGCACATCAGCTTTTCCCCCCCCCCCATCGAATACAGTTCATTCGGATTTCCACTCCCCATATGCATGACTTTGCACTTCTTGGCATTGAATCTGAGCTGCCATATCTTCGACCACTCTTCCAGTTTCCTTAGATCCCGTCTCATTCTCTCCACTCCTTCCGGCGTGTCCACTCTGTTGCTGATCTTTGTGTCATCCGCAAAAAGACAAACCTTACCTTCTATCCCGTCCGCAATGTCGCTCACAAAGATATTGAACAGGACCGGTCCCAACACCGATCCTTGCGGTACACCACTTAAAACCGCTCTCTCTTCAGAGAAGGTTCCATTTACCATCACACATTGTCTTCTGTCCGTCAGCCAATTTGCAATCCAGGTCACCACCTCGGCCCTCACTCCTAAGCTTCTCGTTTTATTCACCAGTCTCCTGTGCGGAACCGTATCAAAAGCTTTGCTGAAATCCAAGTATATGATATCAAGCGCTCTTCCTCGATCCAATTCCTTGGTTACCCAGTCAAAAAAGTTAATCAGATTTGTCTGACAGGATCTTCCCCTGGTGAATCCATGTTGCCTCTGGTCCATCAATTCTCCAGACTGTAGATAGTTCACTATTCTCTCTTTCAGCAGTGACTCCATTACTTTTCCCACCACCGAAGTGAGGCTAACCGGTCTGTAGTTGCCAGCTTCCTCCCTGTTCCCACTCTTGTGAAGCGGGACCACCACCGCTCTTCTCCAATCACTCGGCACCACTCCCGTTTCTAGGGATCTATTGAACAGGTCACACAGCGGAGCCGCCAGAACATCTCTGAGCTCCCTCAATATCCTTGGATGAATCCCATCAGGCCCCATGGCTTTGTCCACTTTCAGGTTCTTTAGCTCTTCCCACACATTTTCTACTGTAAAAGGATTTTCATCCATTCCACTTCCCTCCAGTTTCTTGTTGTGTAGAGATGGTCCTTCTCCAGGGTCTTCTTTAGTGAACACAGAGCTGAAGTATTCGTTTAATATTTCTGCCATTTCTTCGTCTCTCTCCACACATTGATCATTACCACCTTTCAATTTCACTATACCACTTTGGACCTTTCTCTTTTCGCTGATGTATCTGAAAAATGTTTTGTCACCATTTTTTATCTCCTTGGCAATCCTCTCTTCTGCTTGACTTTTTGCCAACTTGATTAATTTCTTTGTCTCCCTCAGTTGATACAAATATTCTTCTTTGTGCTCCTTCCTTTGGGATCTTTTATATTTCTTGAATGCTATTCTTTTAGCTTTAATTTTGTCAGCCACCTCCTTTGAGAACCAGATAGGTTTCAATTTTCTTTTGCTTTTCTTTACATTTCTAACATATAGAGCAGTTGCCTTGGTGATTGCTCCTTTTAGATTGGTCCACTGTTGATCCACATCTCTCTCGTTCTCCCATCCTTTAAGTTCTTCCTCCAGGTACTTCCCCATTTCCTCGAAGTCTGTGTTTTTGAACTGTAAAACTCGGGTCTTTGTGGTTCTTTTCCCTATTCTTTTAGTGATATTAAACCATTTGTCTGTTGTGGATTACAGTCAAATTCCCAATAAGACATTAAATAGTTAGCAGGAAGTGACATCACCAGCAGGAAGTGAAAGTTAACGGCAGGGTTCCAAGGGGTGATTGTAGAGCCTAAGGCTGTCCAGCCGCATAAGGGTTAATGGATCCGTCCTCTAGAAACGTCTCCAGCTCTTTTTAAAGCTCCGCCTAGTGACTAGCCTTGACCACTGTCCGGCAGCAGATTCCATCGTTTAATCATACGTTGACTGAAAAGTTATTTTCTAGAATTAATTTTGAATCTGTTACTAGTTAGTTCCTCCGACAACTTGTGCCATTCCAGTCAGGACTGCAGAACTATACTGAACGAGGGCATTTCTTGCTTGAAAGCAAGCTACTGAGTCCACCGGAAAGCCGAAGAGGTCTTGGCAGTCACGACCACACCAGTTTTGATCGATTGTCCTGTAGGTCAGTGAGAAGAGGTCGGGAGGCATATCGCACACAGCATGAGGTGTAGATTCCGCACGCCGGCTGGCTGCTGGCACGCGCTTCCCCGGGACAGCGAATAATGGCCGTCCTTGCCCCTCCCCTTCCCACCCCAGGCCCGACACTTCGGCGCATAATGGGGGTTGTGTGCGTGGCCAGACCCTCTGTAAAATGCGCAAGACCTGGCCACGCATGTAACCCCCGAAATAAAGTGCGCCCAGCCTAGCGCACAGGTTTACAACGCAGTTGGACGCCCATTTCGGACGCGCTAGACTAGCACCCAATGTAATAAGGAGATTAGCGCGTCCAAAACGAGCACCCAAACAAATGCATAGCCGATAGTGCTCATCACATGTAAATTCCCTGTGGATGAGGCTATTAGTATTACCCTCCGAAGCAGAAAATCGCCGGGCACCCAGCGCACACTTTTTAACGTGACAAATTTAGCTCTAGCCCCAGAAGTAGCGTAAAGTCAGTCCGTGAGTCGAGGGCTCATGAGAAATTAAAAGCTACAGTCCTCTGTGGTTCCTCTTAGTATCGTTGTGATACTTAAATTTACTTCTTGCGGTGTTGAAAAATAAAGGTATACGGGCTTGATTTAAAATAAAAAATTCTGGGCGCACAGTGTACACGCATGTGCACGCACAGTATAGCAAGTGGCGCTTAGCTATGGGCGTCCAGCAACCTTAGCAAAATCAGCCAGCAGTGGGATAAAACGGACGCTTTTCCACCATGAATATGCATGAGATAAAATGTGCATGCAAATGTATTTCATGCATATTCATTGTGGGTATCCTGAGGACCGGACTGGCTGGAGGTCTTCCAGGACAGGTTTGGGAACCTCTATACTAAACCTTAGTTCCCTCACTCACGGCATTGCTATTTTCAAACTGTTTTTCTGTCATTTGGCAGACCCGGGGGCCGACGTACTAAAGTTTTCTCCTGTTTTGTGTCTACGGGAAAACGTTTAGGATACAGGAACCCCCCAGTCTCTTTCCCAATCCTTCCCACTCTACTAAATTTGAAAAAAAAAAAATTTTCCCAGTTCTATTTTTCTGAAACATATGAAAAACAGGTGATGGCCCTTTTTGTCAGATTGTATTTTGTGTCTTTACAGATTTCAAAAAGCACCAACAATTTTAAAACCAAATCTAGCACACCATTTAGAGGTTAACCTCAAACAGGTACTTTGGTGTTTATCTATATTTTGATGTTTTTAAGAAAATCAGATTTAAAAAATTGCACTCTTCTTAGCCACATCAGCAAAAAAATAAAAAAGCTAAAAATGTGATTTTTTTATTTTTCTGATTTATAAATGGCCTTTCCAAAGGATTGCTCAAAGCAGTGTACAGAACAATATCCCCCGATAAAATTGAAATCATAAACGCCAAATATAAATGGTTAAAGCAAGAGACATCAGTAATCTGAGCGCAAGCAATTCAGTTTGGCAGCCCATCAGCAGATTCTGCCACTGGTCCCAATGGGGATCAGAACAGATGTTTCTGGGCTGATGTTACGAGCTGCAGGAATGTGGATGTTAAGTACAGCGATACATTCTTCATCTGGGACATACGTCTCGCAGGCCGGTCACACGAGGATGGCGACGCCGCAAAAGCGAATCCCAAATGCTGCCTGCTCTCTCCCAAACGGCAAAATCTTTCCATAAATATCAATCGGATTGTGAGAAAACGAAGAGCCATTTTATGAGCAGGGTCCAGTGACTTCCCTGGCAGCGAACCGAGTTCGATTTCTGAACCTGGCTCCTGCTGACTGGCTCAGATGGTGTCGGGGAAGGCATCGTCACTCAAGGGCGACACCCGCTGACCGGCTCAAGGGAGAAGTTGTGCTGGGGTCAGGGGGAGCCACCGTCTGTGCCCATTCAGTCAGAGGCTGCCACCTCAGTGAGCAAAAGCCAGGGATGAAGGCCCATGAGGAAATATATTTGGGGGATTTTTAGCCTGCCTTTTGAAATGATGCTCGAGAGGGCATTATTGGAATTCAGGTATAATAAGTCCCTACCCAAATGAGCATGACATTAAAGTGGCTACTTGAGGCAATGTGAGATAAAACGATTTTGGGCAGATTTTCAAAGGCTACGCGCGTAACCTGAGGAAATCTGCCCCTGTGCGCGCCGAGCCTATTTTGCATAAGCTCGGCGGTGCACGCAAGCCCCGGGACGCGCGTATGTCCCGGGGCTCGCAAAAAGGGGTGGTTTTGGGGGCGTGGCCAGGGGGCGTGGTGTCGGCTTGGGGCGTGTTCGGGGGCGTGGCGGCGGTCCGGGGGTGTGGCCGGGTGCCCCGACACAGCGATCTGTGTCGGGGCCTGCCACGCCATCAGCAGGCATTCGGCGCGCGCATGTTACGACTGCCCGGAGGCAGGCGTAACTTCCTGGATAAAGGTTAAGAGGGGGATTTAGGTAAGGCTGGGGGGTGGGTTAGATAGGGGAAGGTGGGGGGAGGCGGAGGGAACGGGCAGCACGCACAGGGCTCGGCGTGCGCAAGGGGGTGCACAAATGTGCACCCCCTTGCGCGCGCCGACCCCGGATTTTAAAAGATACATGAGCCTCGCGCATATCTATTGAAATCCGGCGTACTTTGTTTGCACCTGGTGCGCGAACAAAAGTACGCGCTCGCGCTTTCTTTTTAACTGTGCCCCTGTATGTGTTTGCATGCATTATTGTGTTTTGCTTGCAATATTTTTTTTTGTTGCGTACAAAATGAGCCCTGCAGAAAGTGCCGTGTGAAAGCTAAGCCACGGGAAATTTTGCAAAAGAAATTGCTTTGCAAAATCCTTTGATTACAGTTTCAGGTGTTCCCAGCCAGGGATGTGATTTTACTCTCTGCAAAGGAGACAAAGTTTGCAAAGATGCTTAAGTTGCCAAATGGTGTTTCCTTTTGCTAATGACGCACGTTAAGAGCCCTTCGCACGCCAAAGCCGGGAGAGCAGCCCGTGTCGCGGGCCGGCGCGCGCCGCCTGAATTTTAAGAAGCGTGCGAGCACGCGCGTAGCTCCCAGCACGCGCACAGATGGGGCGTGGGCGTGGTCCGGGTGGAACATGGGTGGGACATGGGCGCGTGAGTATTTACGCGCACAAGTACGCGCCGGGGTCCCCCACTGTGTCGCTTTCCTTCTGTGTAAGTATTAAAATAAAAAAAAAAATAGGCGAGTCAGCGGGGTTTTAAGGATCAGGGTTAAAAGGGTAAAGAGGGAGGCTAAATAACGGGGGGGGTTAGGAAATCCAATCCGTGAACTGGGAGAGAACTGGGTAAAAGGGGTATTGTGTCTGCGTGCGTTGTTTTTAAAATCCCCTTCACGTACGCGGTAGAGCCGGCGTTTGGGCGCACATGCGCGCCCCCGTATAAATTGTGCGCACATGCACGCGCGTACAGCCGATTTTATATGTTGTAAAACGGCCGCATCTCTGGGCGCGAGCCGGCGCACGCGCACACACGGGCGCTCGTGCGGCTATCAGAATGTTACCGTCTAAATGTTGCTTTACAGGTGAATTCTAAAAGGCGCGTGCGCGCCAACGTTAGGAGGTTCGTGCATATGTAGCACATGCGCGCGCAATCCCCAAAGCACAAAATATCTCACGTCGGACAAAAAAGGGGGCGTGGTGTGCGCATTCCGGGGCAGGGCCAAGAGATGTGCGCGTTAGTACGCACGTACCTGGATGTGCGCTCAGGTCTTCTAGTGCAGCGAAGCTTTACTTCTGCTGTTAAGGCTCTGTAAGTCCAAACACAGCTGTTTTCAGGCATCTCTGAGCTGTTGGAGGGGTGGGGGGGAGGCAGAACAAACCAGTGGGGTTAAGAAGACTTTAGTGGTAGACAGGGGCCAACTGGTGGGTGAACTGGTGAAACTGGGCATGGCGTGGGTGCACATCTGTTAAAAATTCCCCCACTTGCGCGGATCACACCTGCTTGTAAGCAGCTGTGCGTACCCACTCGCAAAACTGGGTGCAGACGTACAAGCGCCGGGGCTATTTTATAACATACACGCGTATGTATGTGCATGTTAAAAAAATGGCCACGTATCCAGCGCGCACCCGTTCGAAAGTTACCATCCCAGCGTGTAAAGCTGCCTGTGTGACATTTACCTCCTGTTAGT
This sequence comes from Rhinatrema bivittatum, assembly GCF_901001135.1. Classification (NCBI taxonomy): domain Eukaryota; kingdom Metazoa; phylum Chordata; class Amphibia; order Gymnophiona; family Rhinatrematidae; genus Rhinatrema; species Rhinatrema bivittatum. The sequence continues at coordinate 26,248,533 of NC_042619.1, forward strand.
GCACTGGCCTCAAATGCAAATTTATTTAAAATGCCAATTTTCTGCATAATCAAAAGGTTGACTTGCCCAGCGTGCGTCGGGCGGCGAAATGGGGTTTGAGCCCTAGTTTCCTTGGTCCCGAGCCCATTGCTCTGGCCTCTGGGTTACTCTTTCTGCTTTCTCCCCTGTGCAGGGAACCCCTAGTGCGTGGCGTTGGGGGGGGCGCCATGGGATGGAGCCCAAAGGGATGGGAGGAGGACTGCCTAGGCCCAAAAAAATTAAAAGGCCTTCTATTTCAAACATAACAGTTTAAAAATGATGGATGACCGGTGAATTGCAAGACAAACACATCGCGAGGAATCTCAGCACGCTCCCGGGAGGAATCTGTTTGCATGCAGTTGCAGTCCTCATTCGTTCCATTGTGGTAAGCAATCAGGGGAATCCTTATTTCATGGTGCAGATCATTCAGTGGAAAACTTGCGTTTTCACTTTCGGCTTCACATGATCCCATTTTACCACTGAAATTGTTCATGATACATCAGAGGAAATAGCTACATTTAAAACACTGTCTGCCATGAACAATTTGACTTGTAACCAGAAATGTGTTCCTTTTACTGTAAAATTTGCTTCTAGCACATCAATTGCAGAACAGGTTAAGATCAGAAGCAGCATTTAACCATTTGTTATTGTTTGGTGTGTGTGTGTGTTCACAGCGAATATCCCTTTTGACTTTCTGTGTATTTGGTTCCCGCCTCCTTCTAGGACCGGGTATGTGGTCTGTACATGAATGGGTCATCAATCCAGTCCTCAAGACCTCCAAATAGGTCTTATTATCAGGGTTAACAAAATAATCCAAATTAGCCAGATGAATAACTCCACTGTCCATAGCTACGTTTCAGGAATATTCACTGGAAAAGCCTCTAAAATCTGATCTATTTGGATGCTCTGAGAAAGAGATGCAGGGAGCTCTGCTACCCTGAAATATTGTACAGAGTTCATGAATGTTTTTAAACTCAGGGTAATCTTCATTTCTTCCGACTGTACTAAACTGAACTCATTCAGTCTGACTCACAAGGATATAGACCTTCTGTCCACAGCATGTAGCACGGAGGGGCAGACTAATATGAAAAATACATAAACAGTGTCAAGCTGCACTGAAAACCTCTAATGATTTTGTCTTGGCTTTTATTCCTAAAATTGAAAATCCCTGCTTTTCAGTTCAAGCACACTTTAAATTTTTAAAGGAGGAAATCAGGATTGTGTTACACACTGCTTAAACATTTTTGCACGTGCGCATGTGTGTGTGTGGTGTGGTGGTGGGGGGTGCGCAAAGGCCAGGCAAGGACACAGGGGAGGGGGACCCAGAGGGAGTGAAGGATGGGGAGGAGGAGGTAAATATTTGAGGAGTTGCAATAGGCATGTAGCGGGCTTTCTGGGACCCTCTGCTGTCTATAGTGATCCTGATTTTCCCCTCAGTCAGAGATCTCCGTTTGCTCTTTGTCACTGCTAGTTTTCTCAAGCATCCTCTGAGATCGTGGTATCCAGGAGAGTTACCTATTAGATACCTATTGCGGCCTGCAGAAAATCCAGCCCTCCTGACTCTCCTCTGCCTCTCACAGATCTTGTTCCCCGGCCACCATGCTAGACTGTCAGCTCTGTTCTGATGACGACACAGAAAGAGATAAAAAATGCATCCAACAGTCAGATACGTTAACAAAAAAATCAGTGGAGCACATGCTTGGAATGTGCCATTAAAAAACACCCACTATTTGTAAGTAATAAAGAAAAAAATGCTAGGAATTGCACAGGACACAAGCAGACGTCCATAGCACGTACCCAAGGGTTCACAATGCCCAGTTTTCTAAAGGCTGCGCTTACTTGTTAGGTGAATTTACGACGGCGTTCACAATGGAATTGGGCAGCTGTTTCACCACATGCAGTCCATGTGAATACTCTCTTCAGATTTTCATGATAAGGAGGTAAGTGCGAGGAACGTATTTTGGGTTGCTTTGCGCATGCTCAAATACTTATTATTTATCAGATCTTGAAGATGCTACTTTTAGTGCTCCTTATGCTTTTAAGTTTCCGTGGTATGACTTTGGCAGTTTAAATAAATGCTTTCACGTTTGCACAAAATTACTTGTTGAGCGGGGCAGCTCTATAAAATCACGATCACGTTAGCGTTGAATGCTCTTCAGAAAATTGTGCCGGAGTGAATCACGGCAGGCGGATACAATTCTGGCAGCACATGACACTTGCATAATGAGCGTTATAGAAGAGCAATCACCTTTTCATTCTTTAGAATTTAACGCACTACAAAGATTCATGCGGTCATTCCCAGGACGATTTGGCCTGGCGAGTACATTTCTGACACCCGGGCTGCATGAAAGCCTCTGAAGGAGGGAGGGAAGGGCCGGACACTTATTAAATGCTTCCCCACTCATCAGCTGGGTGAACTGAGGCACGGAGGGCTAAAGTGACCTTTTTTCAAGGTCACACGGGAGGGGGAGACTCCAACTCACAATGAAGTCCAAGGCCTTAACAACCTAGACCCAGTGTCCTCTTCGAGTCACCTGCCTTTCTTTCTAGGTCATAAGTGTTAACCCTTTCTTGGCGGTTGGCACATATCCTGAAGGGCCATAAAGGAGTTTATAACTGGGGCTCTTCTCACCCTTCTCATTCCCCTTTCCTGAGTCCCCAAGTGGGGGTCCTTTCTGTGGGGGTGAAGGCTATAACCTTCGTGGCCCAGGTAATGTTCTCCCAGGTGTGTGTGTGTGTGTTACCGTAGCTCTTTGGGACAGGGACACTTACAAACCAGGCAGGACTCACTGGATGGGTGTTCAGATGAAAGTTTACTGTAGTTCCTTGTAAAAGGCTCAATAGAAGCAAAACATTTAAAAGGAGCGCGCGACCCCCTAACCTAACCCTACCTGTCCCTAATTTTTCAATTTTAATACTTACTGCTCCCCGGGAGCAGATGTAATCTCCGGTGCGCGCTGTCCCGGCCCACCCCCGCCCCTCCCCAGCCAGGCCACGCCCCCTCGGCCCACCCCCCTTTTGCGGGGCCTGGCACTTCAGCGCGTAACGGGGGGGTTACGCACGCGGCTGGGCCCGTTCTAAAATACGCGCGGTGCGCTCAAGGCCCGGCCACCCTGGTTTTTTTACACGTGGGGCCAGTTAATTCCCATTGTTCCCAGATTCACTTCAGACAGGATCCGAATGCTCTCTACCCCTGTGGATGTCTCCCTCCAGGCACGGGGCATGGCACGTGGTAAGGAATGCTGCCGATTATCCCGAGGTGGCTGGGGAATCCTAGCAGTGACTCGATCCTTTCCCACAGTACCTGAGGTCCATGTTGAATCCTGAACTTCACCTGGAGTGTCCTGGGGTGGAAGCTCTGGTTGGGGGGGGGGGGGTGCTTCCTGATGTTTCTCCCTTGACGAGTCCTCTACAAAAGACAGAAGCTGGCCTCCCGGGAGGAAAGGCCTGTGCGGGAGATGATGAGAGAGCGTCTAAGCATTTTGGTAGCATGAACTGAAATGAAAGAGAGGAATGGATTTAATGATGTTAAAGAGGAAGAGCCGACACACTTTAGCAGTGTTTTGGATGTGCGCAGCGAAGGAGACGAGACAGATATCGAAGAGGACCCCAAGGCTACAGGCCGATAGAACTGGGAGGATGAGATACCATCCACAGTGACAGAGAAAGAGTGAAGAGGGGACGTCGTGGCTGTAGGGAGAGAGGAAAGAAGAAGTTTCATGCTGGCTGTGTTAAGTTTACGGTTGCAGCAGGACATCCCGGCGGCGATGCCATGCGAGGAGGCTGAAATTCAGAACGTGATTTTTGGTGAAATTTCTGGTGTAGAAAGGTGGATCTGGGGGTCATCAGCAGAAGAGTGGCACTGAGAGCCATGGGAAGAGATCAGAGCACCCAGGGAAGAAGTGTAGGAAGAAAAGGGGGACCAGGGCAGAGCCTTGAGGCACATTGGAATAGTGGTGGAGGAAGAGCTGCCAGAGGATACAGTAAAAATACGATGGGAGACAGTAAGAAGAAAACCGAGACAGAAAAGAAGGCCCAGGACAGCCTCCTGTTATCTCCCTCCCTTGTCATCACCACTGTGCTTTCTATTTAAGGCTGTCAGCTGGCTCCATATTTTTAAGCCGTGAGGAAACAACAAAGAAATAGATGCCCAAGGAAATCTTTGCCAAATCTTTATTGGGTGGAGACGTGTTCATTAAAAATTTTTAATGAACACGTCTCCACCCAATAAGTGATAACATGAAACCCACCACCTTACGTAGCTACAGCAAGTATTGCATATAAAATCAGTGCATGCACAGCTACACAGCGCGTTAGGATTCTTATACTCTACAGCAAACACTGACAAATGGCATTATAGTAAGAAAAGAAAGAGGATTGTATTAACATGGAAAAGTGAGGAAAATCAAGTTGCAAGATATGAACGAAAAATCACTAGCCCTTCTCTGTATCTGAGTTCAGTTCACTTGTGAAATACTTCAAACTCCCACCTAAATTCTGGCCAGAACAATAACAGAAGTTCTCAGTTAAGTCTCACGCGAGATCTGTTTTCTTTTTCTTTAGACAAGCTGCTCCTCCACTGTGTGCTCCTCCACTGTGTGCTCCTCCACTGTGTGCTTGATGAAGCTGAAGCTTGACATCCTGTGCTCAGTTCAGATGTAGGGTGCAACTTGCTTCAAGAGATTGGAAGTCCTGGTTCTCACAAAACAAAAATATAAATTCCCTCTCTATATAAAATTGTGACAATTCTTCCGAATTGCCCTGTAACCAAGTCAACTTGATACTGAATGTATGCAGATACTATTCTAAATACTGCCCTTCTAGCTATAAATGAAACAAAAGGTGCGGAAATACTTGAAACTCACACTTTTTTCTCTCACTACAAAATAACAATCCACTGCTTTCTCGGCACTGCTATATAATTACTATTCTACAGACTATGGCTATGAGCAACGCTCCCATCTATCTGCAACTGCTCTTTCATTTGTGAAAGGAGCCGTGTGGCTGGGGTAGGAACCTCACCTCATTGTTTTGTCTTTCTGTCTTTTCCTCACTCTGCCTGTGTGACTGTACACAAAAGTCAACCTTTCTTTTATACCTAATTTAAAAAGTTCATTAGCAATCGATCCCCTGCTCCTCATTGGTTCTGGTCCGGGGTTACACCCCAAAATTCTGATTCCAAGAACTGCCATAGGTTCATTCAACTCAAATTTTTCCGTCTGTGGAAATATCCATTTAGCCCTAGCAATTGTAGGCAGGTCCACTTGGTGTCACTGCAGATCAGGGGATAATAACACTGGCTTCCAGTGTTATTATCCCCTGCCCCCCCTTGTAATGGAGGCAGAGGGTAATTTAACATTTGCATAGGTGAGAAGGACTTCTGTAGGCTTCAGAGGAAAGAATTTGCATTGGCCCCTCTCTGGACCAACCAACAAAGGTACCGCTATGTAATTCACACGTCACCATTTGCCTTTAGTGCTTTTCCCTGGAATTTTTTTCTTTTTCACTTCGGAGAATGAACGGGGGGGGGGGGAGGGGTTCTCCCCTTTGCAATTTAATTCATCTTTGCTAGTCAGAGCAGAGAACAATGTCTCAAGCGTCTGGCTTGCATTATATTAATGAGGGATGAGTCGGAGTTAGAGGGGGTGGGGAGAAAAAGGAAAGGTGGAGAGAGAGAAGAAGGCGTGGAGGGATGGGTGAAAGAGTGAGAAAAAACGAAAGAAAAGCTAGGGAGCAGAGAGAAGAGAAAGATGGAGAGAGGGAGGGAGGAAATCAGAGCTCAAGTCCCTGCTGGGTGGCAGGAGGAAGAGGTACCACAGGTGGAAACCGCTCGGGGGACAGAGGGGGGTTGGGGGTGGCAAGCTGGGGCATCTGTCATAGGGGATGTAGAGACGGGAAGTTTTCCTTATATTTTTCTCTGGCTTGTTTTGCTTTTCCCATAATGAGCGTGAAGTCCGGAGTCTGTACGGGAAGGGACAGAATCTCGACATAAATCCTGCGCCTCCAGCTCTGTGACCATGCATGTTGCATTGTAATTCACTGCAAATGCCGGATGCATGCGGGCTGTACATTTTTACCATAAACTAAGCAATCTGCAGCCACAGAGCACTCCCCTCCTCCCCTCAACAACAGACCTGAGATGCTGACCCTTACAACTCGCCGTACAAAATATATATTTATATTTACAAATTCCGTCGTCACCTCAGTGAGAGCAAAACAAACACCTTTCATTATCAGGCGCTTTATGAAGTAGCGCAAAACCCTGCAAAAAAAAAAAAAAAAAAGGACAGAACCTAATGTAGCAAACCCGCCATACCATAACAGCACTAACGTCCAGAACTCAAACAGCAATAACCTCACTTTTGAAAAAAGACAGCACTGCAAGTATTACACGGCCCCCTAGAATACCAATACGCCTCCTTCCTGAGAAATAGAACGTACCGGGCTGCTACAGATCCCTACACAAGAACTACAGGCTATCAAAATCCCTCGCCTTGTTCATCACACATGGAGAGCACAGACAGACCCCCCTTGCCTAATAGAGAATAAAGGATCACAAATTAGAATGAGAAACATGCAGACAAAAAGTGATCTGGAAAACCCAAGAAGCCAGTGTAGTACTGGAGAAAGAGAAACAGAAATGCATTTCCACCTGTACTTTGCAAAATACAAACCTAGAAGAGATGCACATTTCCCAGGGCTGACATATTACGATTTCCAACATCTGAAAGACTTTTTTTTTCTTTTCTGTCTTTGTTGTCTGGGCATTGTTTTCCTAACTGAGCTGGCCTCGCTCTCTCTTTTCCACCATCCTGGTTTTGGTCTTCTCCTGCGTTCTTTTCTTTTCCAGGATTTCCTATCCATCTTCCATTTCTTCTCTCATTTGTCTTTTTCCTTCATTTTCTCCATTTCACTCTGATATTATTTCCTTTTGCTCTTTTTCTCCATTTCTCTCTTCTCTGCCTCTCCATCCACTCATAACTAGATGTTACTCCTAATTCTCCCCTTCTCTTCTCCTCCAGTTCAGAGTCTCCCTCTTCTCACTTCTCACCTACCAGGTTTTCATCTGCCACTCCAGCCCCTCCCCAGCCATCATCCTCCTCCCCCACATCTCCTTCCCGTTTCCTATTCCCCCTCTGTCTTTCGCCCGCACTCTAGACCCCATCTCCCTTCTCTTTACTCACCCCCTCCTCGGCTCTCGTACTCACCCCTTCCTGGCATCCAGCCCCTGTCTTCCTTTTTTTATTCCCTACCCAGCTTTCCATTCTCCCTTTCATTTCCGCCCCAGTTCCATCTCCACCCTCTTTCACCCCTTCACAGATCTCACCCTTTTCTCTGCCACTCACCTCCTCCACAATCCTATCTTTACACTGCCTTTCACCTCCTCCCCTTCTTCCACAGGCTCTTCCTTCTCTTATCACCATTCCCCCTTCTAAAAGCTATCCCCTTTCTCGCCTCTCCCTTCCTCCCTCCAGACTCTTCCCTGATCCCCACCCGCTTCCTCCAGAGGTTTTTCCCCCCATTACCACCTTCGCTGCCCTCTATTAGTGCTTCCCACCTCTCCTTCCTTTCTTCTAGAGGCTCTTACTCCCCCTTCACTCCTTCCCTCCATCCAGAGGCTCTTTCCCCCATTTCCACCTTCCCTGCCCCTCTATTAGCGCTTCCCACCCCTCCTTCCTTCCTTCTAGAGGCTCTTAAGAAGCATACACCTAATTCCCCCACTTTCACACCCATACTCTCCTGCCCTCTCCCCCATTCCTCACTCCCACCTCTAAATTCCTCCTTCGCCCCCTACCTGTTCAGTCCTCTTACCTTCTCCTGATTTCTCAGCTCGCCTCTCCTTTTACCCCATCCACCCCTCCTCCCCTCCTACACCCCCCTCCCCATCCCCCCTCCTCTCTTATAACTCTACACAATTGTATTTCCATGGCATTGCTGTATTTATGAATACTTTGTACATAGTGATACTCTATATATATTTGTAAATTTTGCTCATAAGTTTTGTCTAATTATTTCCCTCCTTTTTTCCCCCTCCTCATTTGTTCATATGTTAAATTCGTTATATCTGTTCGATGTAAACTGCCATCCCAGGCGCCTGTTTCAGTTACACTGTAAACCGATGTGATATCCCGGATGAACGTTGGTATATAAAAATTTTAAATAAATAAATAAATAAATAAATAAATAAATAAGAACATAAGAAATTGCCATGCTGGGTCAGACCAAGGGTCCATCAAGCCCAGCATCCTCTTTCCAACAGAGGCTAAACCAGGCCACAAGAACCTGGCAATTACCCAAACATTAAGAAAATCCCATGCTACTGATGCAATTAATAGCAGTGGCTATTCCCTAAGTAAACTTGATTAATAGCAGTTAATGGACTTCTCCTCCAAGAACTTATCCAAACCTTTTTTACTAACCACATCCTCTGGCAACAAATTCCAGAGCTTTATTGTGCGTTGAATGAAAAAGAAGTTTCTCCGATTAGTCTTAAATGTGCTACTTGCTAACTTCATGGAATGCCCCCTAGTCCTTCTATTATCCGAGTGTGTAAATAACCGAGTCACATCTACTCGTTCAAGACCTCTCATGATCTTAAAGACCTCTATCATATCCCCCCCTCAGCCGTCTGTTCTCCAAGCTGAACAGCCCTAACATCTTCAGCCTTTCCTCATAGGGGAGCTATTTCATCCCCTTTATCATTTATAAGCTGCGTCAGTTGACGAATACCATCTGTCTACACTAAGGAAAACGAAGAAGCAAGAAGGCTGTCTTCCTATTTGTGTTGCCTGCCATATTAGGGCTTCTTGGCCTGTCCTGGCTTCTAACCTGTGTCAGTGCTGCTCAGATGCTCAGGGAGAGTTGTCCCCCTCGGATTTTGCTAAGCCGGGCTCTTTCTATTCTGATGATGGGTTGGTCACGGCTAGCAAGGCCTCCTCCTCCATTTGTACAGAGACTGCAGGGGAGGGCAGGGGAGGAAGGAAGGAGGAAGAGAGATCGAAGAAAAAAAAGAGAAGAATGGGAGAGAGAGAAAATGCATAGGAGGTGAAAGGGAGAGATAGATGGGAGAGAGCAGAAGGGGGGAAAGAGAGGATGGCTAGAGAGGAAATGAGGGGGAGGAGAGAGAGAGGGAAAGGGAGGAGCCCCTCCTGCAGCCCCCGCGGCACAGCTCATCCTGCTGTTCATCTTCCCTGCAGACGCGAAGGCGCTGCCGGGTCCTGGGGAAGTTTAAATTAGTGGGTCCTCTCCCTTACCCTTGCTTTTAAGAAAATGTCATGTGTATTATCCATGATTTTCAAAAATGCAGGTAATAAAGTACTGGTTATGTTCCACTTCACCTTTCATTATTTCTTGTTATACTTAACAACTTTTTTTTTCCTGGCTTTTTAGTTTTTCAAGCTCATCAGTGATGTTGCTGCAGTAGATCAGCTTCAAAATGTAATTCTCTAATGCAGAGCTTTCCAAACTTTTCATGTTGGTGACACACTTTTTAGATAAACATAATTTCGGGACACAGTAATTCAGTCTACTAGCAAACCAGAGGTTAAAGGTTAAACGAACGAAACGTATTTCAACATTTTATGTATATTTCCTTAAATATATACATAATAAAATGTTTCACGACACAACCTATCTTGTGAAAACCTTTTATATTAAAAATATATAATATTCCAAGATTACTGTTATTGTTCTAATTTATGAATAATAATAATAAAACAAAGTTATTGTGTTATTCAATTTACCTCTTTAATGAGATATATGAGCTTGATGGGATGAACACAGATTTTGAATATTTGGTGTTAATAAGAAAGTCCAAAGGGTATTCTGCATAATTTTAAAAAGCTGGCCAGTTTCACACTATAAAATTATTTGATAGCCTCATTCAACTAATTCTATATGGCTATGAGAGTGAAGATTGGAATTTATAGGAAGGGACAGAATGTCAATATAAATCCTGCACCTCCAGTTCTGTAACTCTGTGCATCCACTGAAATTCCCCCAAACAATAGAGCTTGGATGTTTCCCTTACAGCTCATCATACTAAAAGATATTTTCAAATTCTGGTGTCACCTCACAGTAACAGCAGCACAAACACCTTCCACTGCCAGGCACATTGTGAACTAACACAAAACCCCACAAAAAAGATACTCAAAATCTATACTGCAATCCCATTGTAACATAACAGTAATAACACCTAGGACTCAAACAACAATCACCCTACCTGTGAAAAAGCAAGGGTAAATATTACACTGTGTCCTAGAATACCAATACACCACCTACTGAGGAAACAAAACAAACCCGATTGCTATAGATCCCTATGCTAGCAGAATCTCTCATCATGGTCACACACACACAGAGCAGAGACAGACCCTCACCAAATACAGAATACAAAATAAAGGAGCACAAATTAGACAAAAACTGAAATGGAAACCCCAAGAAGCCAGACTCTGTGTATTAATAATGGAAAAACAGAACCACCATTCCTCATAAAACAAATAAAATCAAGAAACATAAAGCATCAGTTATAATAGTAAAACCATACTAATAAAAGAATATTTTAAAACTACTGATAAATAGAATTTCTATTAATTTAAATCCTATACATTTTTTACAATTTCCCAAACACCAATAAAATATTTCAAAACAGCACATATATCAAATAACACCCAATAATTAAAACTAATAAGGATTTTAAAAAGCCCCTGCTGTCCATACGTGGGAGCTCTTGATTTCCAGTCACCCTGATATTGTCAAGGATTAGGAGGTTATCCTCTCTCTCTCACACATACTCACATGTCCATTCTCTCTCACACATACACTGTCACATACATACACATTCATGCTCTTATACCCAACCATAACCTCTCGCTCTCACAGACACTGACACACTCTCCCCCCACACAAACTCTTACTCCCCTGGATTTTCTCATACACACTCATGCTCTCACTCTCTCTGGCTCCCTCACATACACACACACACACCCAGGCAAGCTCCCAATCATTCTCACACAAACACACACACCCAGGCAAGCTCCCAGTCATTCTCACACTGAACCCCAGGCAGGATCCCATTCATTTTCACACCACTCCCTCCCCATCCCCCAGGCAGGCACCAATTCATTCTCACACACACATACACCACACATAGGCAGGCACCTCTTCTCACACATACAAACCCCAGGAAGACACCCATACATTCTCATTCACAGACACACCCTCAGGCAGGCACCCATCCATTCACACACATACACCGCCAGGCAGACTCCCATTCATACACATGCACACACTAAAGGCAGAGACCCCCTCTCTTTCTTTTGCCAGCAACCTCAGAGCCTCTCTCATTCCTCTGCTGCCACTGTCACTGCTGCCGCATGGCTATTGGGGAGGCGCTGATTGCTGCTATTGCCACTGAAGCCCATTCTGTTGCCTCCTCTCTGCAGGCCCCGTGGGTTTTCACTTCCTCCATGCTGATCTCGTACATTGTGAGATCCGCATAGAGAAAGTGCTACTCTTGCACATTCCCAAAGTTTACATGTGCCAATCAGTAAAAAGTATTTTTTTTTTTTTACCTTTGCTGTCTGATCTTAGTTTTCTAATCGGTTGGTCATAGGCTTTTTTGTTCCACCTTCCCTTTCTTATTTTTTTGCCAATTCCTTTCATATTGTCTTTTTTTCTATTTCTTTTCTCTCCATCTATCTTCTTCCCTCAAACATACAGTCAGGTTCTCATTCTCACATGCTCTCTCTTTCACACACACACAGGCTCTCACTCTCACATGCTCCCTCTCTGACAATCATTCATACACACAGGCTCTCACTGTCACATGCTGAGTCTCACACACACAGGCTCTCACTGTCACATGCTCTCTCTCATACAATCATTTATATACACAGGCTCTCACTCTCACATGCTCTCTCTCATACAATCATTCATACACACAGGATCTCACTGTCACATGCTCTCTCATACAATCATTCATACACACAGGCTCTCACCGTCACATGCTCTCTCTCATACAATCATTCATACACACAGGCTCTCACTGTCACATGCTCTCTCTCATACAATCATTCATACACACAGGCTCTCACTGTCACATGCTCTCTCATACAATCATTCATATACACAGGCTCTCACTCTCACATGCTCTCTCTCATACAATCATTCATACACACAGGCTGTCACCGTCACATGCTCTCTCTCATACAATCATTCATACACACAGGCTCTCACTGTCACATGCTCTCTCTCATACAATCATTCATACACAAAGCCTCTCACTGTCACATGCTATCTCTCTCACACACACGCAGGCGCTCACATGCTGTCTCTGCAAACATGCAGGTCCTCACTCCCACACACAATCTCAAATCTCATGCACGCACTCTACGGGCCCTCAGCCTCTCTCTTACCTCTGGGCCTCCTCTTCACGGGTCGCTGCAGGATGGGCTCTGCAGTGGCCCTGATTTCGGGCCGATCTGCGGCTGCGGCGGCTCTGATCTTCTCTGGCCAATCCACGGTGGGGACCCTCCTACCGGGCCTCCTCCTCTTCTCAGCCCGCTGCAACAATGCTGCTCCTCTTCTGCACGCGGCTGATGCTCCTCCTCCTTCCTGCCCGTGCGGCTCCGGCAACATTTTTCTTCCGGGGCTGCTTGGGCAAGAAGGAGGAGGAGCACCTGCACGTTTAGACGTGACTTTTTCTTCGGGCCGTGGTGACGTGAGCTTCACCACGGCCCTGCCGATCTTCCTGCTGTGTGTCTCCGGCACAGCACAGCAATACTTCACTACTCAGCTGCCAGTGGGATGAGGTCCACCGGCGGCCGCATTGGCTTCCTCTGACCTCTCCTCGGTATACCACTTGCTCTGCCCCGTCACGTGCACCGAGTTTGCGCGACACACCGGCACACTGCAGGCAACACACTAAAGTGTCGCGACACACACTTTGGAAAGCTCTGCTCTAATGACATCAATGTCAAGGCATTAGGGCATTGCTCTGGCATTGCACCAGGCCCTTGACCGCAGTGGGACCTGGGCAACTGTTTCCTTTACCCACTGGATAAAAGAGCCCTCCAAACTAACATGAAGTTATTTGATTCGTTAATTGCAAATAGTACATGCTGTTTGCAAATAGTGTATACTGTTTTCCAAAATGAATAAAAGCAAAACAAATAAAATACGATCCAAAAACAAATAAAGTGAAATTAAATTTCCCATGTGTCTTTAGTCTTTATTATATCCTCTCATCTCTTCTGTCCCTACCAGCTAATCAAGTGGATAAAGCGATGGCAGAAGCCAGAAAGCTGCTTGGCTGCATGGGGAGAGGAATGGTCAGCGGAAAAAGGGAGGGGATGTTGCCCCTGTTTAGGTCCCTGGTGAGACCTCACTGGGAATACTGTGTGCAATTCTGGAGACCCCACCTTCAAAAGGATGCAAACAGGATGGAGTCGGTCCAGAGCGGGGCTACTAAAATGGCCAGTGGTCTTCACTGTACAGCATACCCTAGAGAAAAGAAAGAATAGGAGATTATGACAGAGACATTTAAATATCTCCAAGGTATCAATGCAGGTCACTTTCAGTGGAAAGGGATGAGAAGGAGTAATCTATAGAAGCGTTTCTTTACAGAGGGTGGTGGATGCACAGAACGGCCTCCCGATGGAGGTCCTAGAGACAAGGACAGAGGCTGAATTCAAGGAAGCATGGAACGAGCACAAGGGATCTCTAAAGGAGCGGAAGATATTTTAGAGATGGGCAGATTAGGCAGGCCACATGGCCTTTTCCTGCCACCACGTTTCCGTTTTCTACTGCTCTTTCAGATTTCTTCACTGCAAATGCACTTTTTCGCATTGAATCTCAACTGCCCAGCATTTGACTATGCCTCGGGTTTTCTTACATGACTTTTTCATTCTGCCTGTTACCTCAAGGACATCGTGTTGCACATCTTACGTGTCGTCTGCAAAAAAAAAAAAGGCAAACCTTTCCTTCTGACCCCTCTGCAGTATTGCTCACGGATATCTTGAACAGGACTGGCTCCACGATCAGTCCCTCGGGCATCCCACTAATCTCTTTTCCCTCCTCGGAGTGAATGCCATTTGCCTCCACCCTCTGTTGTCCATCACTCAACCGGTTTCTAATCCAGTCTGCCACCTTGGGACCCGCCCCCAGGCCGCTCACTTTATTAATGAGCCTTTCACGCAAGGTCAGTATCAAAAGCTTCGCTGAAACCCAAGCAAAGCCGCCTCCAGTGCCCGCCCTTGATCTAATTCTCTGGTGGGGAAGGGCCTGTGGTACAGCTGCTGCAGCCTCCACCACCATCAGTCAGCCATCACCAGGTGGCTGCTTTTATGTAGCTCACTACAATAGGCAGTGAAAAATGTGCCAAGGATCGTGGCCTTGCTTAAATGCACAGCGCTTCACGCAACTCACTGGCTACCGGGTCATAATGATTGAAAGGAAGGCCTCTCGCTCTACGAAGAAAAGGTGATGGGATATCAAGGGCATCCTTAATCGACGCTCTAAGCACAATTAAGTGTTCTTTGCACATGGATCTGGTCCTAGATTAGCGTGCATTTTCCTCTTCCACTGCCCTTCCTGCGCTAGCATAGTGTTCTGTGAAGCCATTCGCGGAGCCTGTCCTTCAATGCTGTGGAAGGCAGGGATGTGTTTGCGAAGCAATTGCTTCTCTCCGATGTGCAGTGCTGATCTATGTCGTTTGTTTTTAAAAGTCTTTCTGTTTCTGTTAGTGTTCTTGTTTTCACCATTAATGAAAGGTTTTTGGGCTCTTTCGTTTTTGCCTTTTGTCCAGTGATAGCCGTGGAGCTGGGCTGCATAAATTACTCCTGGGGGAATTCTGGGAAGAAAATTAAAAATTCTGCAAAATTCTGCAAACTTTATATTGGTCAAAATAGCATAATTTACATGACAGTCTTTAAGTAATTACATTTTAAATTAATATTACTTAAGATGCAGAATTTTAAATATTTTGAGCAGAATTGGGAAATTCTGCTCAAATTTCCCTACTCCCCTGGCCACTTTGCCCTCTCTGCCCCCAACTGCCAACACCTGCCAGTATCTCTCCCCTCCACCTGTAGGCTCAACCCCTTCCACTCTATTGCCAGTCCCAGAGTCTGACCCCGTTCTCAGTACTGCCCCCTCACACAGGCTCCCTCTGTCCCTCCCTCTCTCACACACACACACACACATCCACTCATACAGGGCCCTCTTTCCGCACATACACCCACACAAGCTCCATTTCTCTCTCACACATACATCCTCACACAGGCTATCTATGTCTCTCTCTGTCATGCATCCCTTCACACATGCTCTGTCTCATACATACACAATCCCTTCACTCAGACTAGCACCTCACATACACACGATCCCTTTTTCATACACACGAGCTCCCAATCTCACACACATACACACTCCTTCACAATCTCCTCATATAGGCTCCCTCTCTCTGAAACCCACACTCAAGCATCTCCCCCCACTCTCTTACCTCCCATGCTCTCTCACACCCTCCTGCTCTCTCTGACCCTCCCCCACACCCCCTCCCCTCATATAGGTTCCCTCTCTGAAACCCACACTCAAGCATCCCCCCTTACCTCCCATGCTCTCTCTCACTCCCTCCTGCTCTCTCTCACCCTCCCCCAACACCCCCTCCCCTTATATAAGCTCCCTCTCTCTGAAACCCACACTCAAGCATCCCCCCCCCGCTCTCTTACCTCCCATGCTCTCTCTCACTCCCTCCTGCTCTCTCTCACCCTCCCCCAACACCCCCTCCCCTTATATAAGCTCCCTCTCTCTGAAACCCACACTCAAGCATCCCCCCCCCCGCTCTCTTACCTCCCATGCTCTCTCTCACATGCTCCTGCTCCCCTCCTCTCTCTCACACACACACATTCTCTCTCACCGGGGCCTTCCATCTTTGCCGTGAGCGGCGCATACTTTGTTTACGGCACACAGCGCGCCGGGACCTTCATCTTCGCAGCATGCCGCGGTCTCCTCTGCTATTTTCTGCGTGGGGGGGGGGGGAATTCTGCACAAATTCTGCGCTCCGCAGTAGCGCAGAATTGCCCCAGGACTAATAAATGCTTTTGACCGCATTTAAGTTAGGTGGCCTGGCGACTGTAGTGAGCCAGCGCCGCTAACTCATGAAAATGTATTTTGCTGACAGGTCCACAGTACCGGAACGTAATCTGCTGTGAGGTGTCACAAAAGGCAGAAGAGAGAGAAAAAATAAACCCATCTTTTTTTTTTTTTTTTTACAAACATACGTTTTACCATCACCGTTTCGAGGGCTATTTCTAAATCTATTTCTGCAGGTAAAAATCAGTTTAATTGCGGAAACTGGTGGTCAGAAAATTGCCTGTCCTGAGCGCAGCTGAAAGTATGATACGGTTCCACGACGCGCGCGTGTGCTTAGCCACATTTAGAAGAGGCATTCCCAGGGGCGGGACAGGGGCTGGAATGAAACATGCGTACCTTCGCGTTTCCAAAAGTCTTAAGGGTATACATGTTTAGATCTTCCAAGTCTTGTCCCTATATACTTTAGAATGAAGACCACGGGCCGTTTTATGAGCCCCGCTCTGGACCGACTCCATCCTGTTTATATCAGAATTGTACCCAGTAGAGATGTGAATCGTGTGATCGATCGTCTTAACGATCGATTTCGGCTGGGAGGGGGAGGGAATCGGTTCGTCGCAGTTTGGGTTTTTTAAATATCGTGTAAATCGAAAACCGGCACACTAAAACATCCCTAAAACCCACCCCGACCCTTTAAAATAAATCCCTCACCCTCCCGAACCCCCCCCAAAATGCCTTAAATTACCTGGGGTCCAGAGGAAGGGTCCCGGTGTGATCTTTTACTCTCTGACCTCCTGTGCGTTGTAGAAATGGCGCCGGCGCTACCTTTGACCTGTCATATGACAGGGCAAAGGTAGCGCCGGCGCCATTTTGTTTTTTTTGTCCCCCGATGGCAGGAGCGTAGGAGATCGCTCCCGGACCCCCGCTGGACCCCCAGGGACTTTTGGCCAGCTTGGGGGGGCCTCCTGACCCCCACAAGACTTGCCAAAAGTCCAGCAGGGGTCCGGGAACAACTTCCTGCACGCGAATCGTTTTTCCGTACGGAAAATGGCGCCGGCCATACACCGTATGGCCAGCTCCCGGACCCCCGCTGGACCCCCAGGGACTTTTGGCCAGCTTGGGGGGGCCTTCTGACCCCCACAAGACTTGCCAAAAGTCCAGCAGGGGTCCAGAACGACCTCCTGCAGTCGAATCGTGTTGCCGTACGGCCGGCGCCATTTTAAATCGTCAAAAAACAATTCACATCCCTAGTACACAGTATTCCAAGTGAGGTCTCACCAGGGACCTATACAGGGGCAATATCCCCTCCCTTTTTCTGCTCACCATTCCTCTCCCTATGCAGCCAAGCATCTTTCTGGCTTTTGCCATTATCTTATCCACCTGTTTTTGGCCACCTTAAGATTATTTATTTATTTATTTAGCTTTTTTTTTTTTTTTATACCGAGGTATAGCGGGGTTGCCTTCACTCCGGTTTACATACAAAACAACTTGTTACATTGAACGATAATTGAAAATTTGAAAAAAAATTAACAATAATGAGAGATGGCATAACTAGGAAAATGAAAGAACAAGATAAATACAGTGTAGATACACTGAATAGAAGAACAGAGATATCTGAGTACATCGTAAAAAGGAGGCATCTGTAGCATGAAACAGGGGAGATTGTCCAAGGGGGATATTGTATGATAGCAGGCTATGGGAGTATACTTTAAAGTCATTGAATGCAGTCCTTAAAAGATTGGGTGAGTAGCCAGGATTTTAGGTCTTTTTTGAAGGATTTTAGGTTTTCTTGATTGGTGAGGAAATGAGGTAATAAATTCCATAGCTTTGGGCCAATGATGGAGAAGGCTCTGTTTCTGGTGGAGGATAGTTTGGCCTGTGGAAGTGAGAGAATCACTAGTTGAAGTTTACTAGTTGTTCTTGTTGTTATTAAAATATGATCAACCCCAGATCCTGCTCTTGTGCCATTCTTGGAAGAGTTTCACCCCCTGTACTGTCCCTCAGTGTTTCCCAACCAGTGTGCCACAGCATTCCGGTATGTCTGCCGACCTGATCACGTGTGCCACGGAAAAGTCACCATCGTCTGATACTCAGATCCAGGCCAGCACTGGTGCTCTGCTCTCAGCACCTTGGAGCAACAAAAGACACCAGTGACGGCTCTTAAAGGTGCAGGAGCCCCTTTCTGAGCATAGCGGTAGTCACGTATGCTTCTCCTTCCTAGCCACAGCATAAACCCCTGGCACACTGCACGCAGCACATCTCTCTTGAGATCTTCCAACTCTTATCCCCAGGCTGAGTGAGAAAGGGTGAGCATGCACTGAGCACCAGTTGGCTCATTTAGAGGAGCAGCAGTGAAGGAGCTCTGGCAGCCACATGAGGCAACCAAAATAACTAAGAAAGCCAGCTGCCCTCACCACACTGCCATCTCCCTTCTCCAACACTTGTATATAGAAGGAGCTGGCCCATTGTGATGTGTTCATGTGTGTTTCTGTTCTCTCCCGCTGTTTTAAAATTTGTAAGAGTGACTGGCGGGGCTCTCAGTTCCCCTTTGGCGTTTTGCAGCCCAAATGCACACGACGCTGCATTTATTAACATTAAATCTTAGCCGCCAGACACTAGACCATTCCTCAAGTTTTGCTAGATCCCTCTTCATGTTTTTCACACCTCCCTGGTTGCCTACCGTCTTGCAGAGTTTTTTGTTATCACCCGCAAAAAAGATGAACGTTTGCCGATCAGTCCTGCCACAATGTTACTTATGGAACTGTTGAAAAGAACCGGTCCAAGGCCCGAACCCTGCGGCTTGCCACTACTAACTCCCCTCTCCTCGGATTGAACTCCGTTCACCACAAGCCTTTGTCACCTGCCACTCAACCCATTTCGAACCTGGTCAGTCACTTCAGGGCCCATACCAAGGGCGCTCAGCATATTTATAAAATGCCCATGTGCAACTATGTCAAAGGTCTTACTGAGATCCGAGTACACTACATTTAGAGCTGTCCCTTGATCCAGCTCTCTCACAATTCCTACCTCTGCTAATACCAAGCTGCCTTGGACCTTGTAATCTGTTGGATTCCAGAAACCGCTCTCTCTCTTCTGTTTTAGCAGAGATTCCATTAATTTACTCACCCTCCAGGTCAGTCTAACAGGTCTACGGTTCCCAGCCCCCTCCTTCTTACTTTTGCGAAGAGGAACCACATCCGCCTGCCTCCAGTCCTCCAGAACTACTCCCGACTCTAAAGAAGCATTGAAAAAGTCAACCAGCGGAGCCGACGGAACCTCGCTAAGTTCCCTTACTATCCCTGGATATATCCCATCCAACCCCATCACTTTTATAGTCTTTGAGTTTAGCTAGCACCTCATGAGCACAGGTTGCTGATAATCGTTTGAGGTTTACCTCACTTCCAATCTTATTTGTCTCTGTTTTCTATGGTCCTATTTCTGGCCTTTTCTCAGTAAACACCAAACCGAAATATTTTTTCAGCAATTCTGCTTTTTCCTTGTCAGCCTCTACGTATTCCTCCCCTTCCCCTCTTACGAGCCACTTTTGCATTTCTTCCTAACTCTATCATATGTAGAAAAAACCTTGTCCCGCCATTTTAGCGCATTTGTTTTTCTTCCATTTGCATCTTTGCTCTCCTGACTACTTTCCCAGCGTCTCTTCGCTTTTCCAGATATTGTTGCCTGCCTTACTCTTTCTGTAATCCCTTGTAGCTTGTGATCACTAACCTTTTCTTCCTTACCTTTTCAGCTACTTCTTTACAAAACCATAGTGGCCTCTTCTTCCTTTTTATTTACTTTCCTAACAAAAAAGGTTAGTTGCCCTTACAATATCTCCTTTTTAGTTTTGTCGACTGTTCTTATATTTTTCCATCCAGCTGACAGCTCCTTGAGGTACTCTCCTGCCTAAGCAAGATTAGTTTTTCTGAAAGTTAGGACTCTCGCCTTTGAACGAACCTCCATCTCCTGTGCTCTGGTACTGAACCACACCATCTGGTAAGGGCATTGGATGACCAACTTCCTAAGGGGACCTTTCTGTGGGTAGAGCACTGTTTCACCTGCAGAAGTCCTCGTAAAAAGTATCCTTTCTAGGCACAGCTGGACTTCCTATGCTAAGATTCAACCCTTGATGAGCTACATTGGGAGGTCTTAAGTACAATGGGCCGGATTTTAAATGCCCTGCACGCGTAAATCTGGCCGGATTTACGCGCACAGGGCCCTCGTGCGCCGGCGCGCCTATTTTGCATAGGCCGCCGGCGCGCGCACAGCCCCGGGACGCACGTAAGTCCCGGGGCTTCGTAAAAGGGGGGGGGAGGGGTCGTGTCCGGGGTCAGGGGCGGTTTGGGGCGGGACCGGGGGCGTGGCGCCAGCCCGGGGGACGTGGTCGGGGCCTCCGGACCAGCCCCTGGGTCGGGTGATGGCGCGCCAGCAGCCCGCTGGCGCGCGCAGATTTACATCTGCTTTCAGCAGGCGTAAATTTGCCAACAAAAGGTAGGGGGGGGGGTTTAGATAGGGCCGGGGGGGTGGGTTAGGTGGGGGAAGGGAGGGGAAGGTGCGGGGGGGTGGAAAGAAAGTTCCCTCCGAGGCCGCTCCGATTTTGGAGCGGCCTCGGAGGGAACAGGCAGCGCAGGTTGCACAAATGTGCATCCCCTTGCGCGCGCCAACCCCGGATTTTATAAGATACGCGCGGCTACGCGCATATTTTATAAAATCCAGCATACTTTTGTTCGCGCCTGGTGCGCGAACAAAAGTACGCTCTCGCGCAAAATTATAAAATCTACCCCTATGTTTCAGTCAAAGGATTACCTCAACAGATTTCTCCTGGTCCTGCTGCATGGCCAGGCATCTTCCTTTCACATGTTGACCTAATGCTAGACATGTGCATTAGTTTCAAATGAAATTCAAAATAAAAAAAAATAGGGGCTAATTCATTTCTTTCTGGGGACCCTGAGACAAATTAAGAGGGTCTGCCAAATTAAACGAGCTTAATTATGCACTGAGTAAAAAAAATATTTTCTCTTATTAGTATTAAATGAATTACCCCGTAACTTCATTGTGTCCCCCGGGTCTTCATATATTTTTGAAAGAGTAAACAACTGATTAACGTTTACTTGTTCCATTCCACTCATCATTTTATAGACCTCTATCATATCTCCCCTCAGCTGACTCTTCTCCAAGCTGAAGAGTCCTAACCTCGTTACTCTTTCCTCTTAGGGGAATTGTTCCATCTCCTTTATCATCTTGGTCTTCTTTCTCTGTACCTTTTCTAGTTCTGCTATGTCTTTCTTGAGATGTGATAACCAGAACTGCCCAGAATTCTCAAGATGAGGTCGCACCATGTAGTGATACAGAGGCATTATGACATTTTCTGTTTTATTCTCCATTCCTTTCCTAATAATCCCTAGCATTCTATTTGCTTTCTTGGCTGCTGCTGCTGCACACTGAGCAGAAGATTTCAACGTATTTTCAACGATGACACCTAAATCCTTTTCCTGATGGGTGACTCCTCATGTGGAATATTGCATTGTGTAGCTATAATTTGGGTTACTCTTCCCTAAGTGCATCACTTTGCACTTGTCTACATTAAATTTCATTTTCCATTTGCATGTCCAGTCTTGTAAAATCCCCTTACAATTTCTCACAATTCTCTTGTGATTTTACAACTTTGATTAATTTTGCCCCTTTACGGAATTGTAGGCTATTCATGCCACTTTCCAGTCTCCTCAGCCTTTCTAGCTACCTTGGAGTTCTTTCCCCCTTCTTTTGATTTCTTCCAACATTAGAAAACCCTTATTCTAGAGCCCAATAAAGGCTGAAATTACCTGTAATGCTTCCCCGTTGACTTTAATGGCAAACGAAAATGAATCAAACTACAAAACTTTTTTTTTTTCATTTTGAAACGAAAGAAACAAATTAGTGTCTCCACAAAACACATTTTAAAGCAAAACACATTGGGGTAGATTTTATAAAAATATGCTGGATTTTATAAGATACGCACGTAGCCGTGCATATCTTATAAAATCCAGGGTCGGCGCGCGCTACCTGTTCTCTCCGAGGCCGCTCCGAAATCGGAGCGGCCTCGGAGCGGCCCCCCTCCCGGCCCTATCTAAACCCCCCCCCTACCTTTGTTGGCAGATTTACGCCTGCTGAAAGCAGGCGTAAATCTGCGCGCGCCAACAGGCTGCTGGCGCACCATCTCCCGACCCTTTTACGAAGCCCCGGGACTTACGCGCGTCCCGGGGCTATGCGTATGCTGGCGGCCTATGCAAAATAGGCGCACGAGTGCCCTGCACGCATAAATCCAGCCGGATTTACGCTCGCAGGGCTTTTAAAATCCGGCCCATTTTTTCCCGCTGCACATTCCTACTTAGTGCTCTTCGAAAGCCAACCCAACCAGTAATTTATTCAGCTTTGGGCCTCTTACATCAGCAGGGTAATTTTCAAAGGAAAATGTAAATGTAACATACTAATCACAACAATTTTCAAAAGCCCATATACCTGCATCAAGTGAACCTAACATGGGAAAAAATATTGACAAATCAATAGAATATTTCAAAGCAAATTTCAAAAGCCTTCATCAAAAAATTTTGCCAAAAGGCCTCTGGGTCACATTAAAAAACAAACAAACAGGATGGGATTATTTTTGTCTACCAAAAATGCCAAATTATCATTTGCCCAAATATTTTTCCAAAAGTTCTAAATTTGGATGAATTAAGCTCCTGATGATGTCCCTGTGCCTCCAGAAACTAGAGGTGAGCAAGACTTTCAAGATTAATAAAATGCTTTAAAAAACAAATTTCCCATGCTGCTAATTTTTTATTAATATGGCCCCCTTCCAATGGCATATTTCAGAAACACACGTGCAGCCTAGGATGGCCAGCTGGCTCTAGACAGGCTGACCCAGTCCTGGTTTTGCCCCGCTGCATGCAGGCACTCGTAGTCTTGCTTTCCTTAGAGACTGCAATAGGAAGATCAGAACTACAAGTCCCTGCATGCAATGGGGCGTGCAGCCACAAAAAAGTTTTTTTTTTCCTTTTTGTTTTGTTTTTGCGTCGTTCGGTTTTTTTTTGTCTCGTTAGTGAGCACTAAATCTCATTTACTGCACACTACTGCGATTTAGTGCACACTAGGAAGATAACTTTCAAAGCTGCGCACGTGGGCCCATATACACGTATATAAGTGCATGCAAAGCTGCTACAGTATTTTATAACCTGCACGCAAACCATATGCACAGGTTATAAAATTAAGGATACAAATGCATGCAAACATGCTCGTGTACGTAAAAACCGCGAGCTGTGCAAGTTCACACTTATCTGGATAAGTCTGAAAAGTGCTATTTGTTTGTCTGAGTAGCACGTTTCAAACTTTCCTAGCGATGTAAGATAGTCAGATAAGTAAAAAATAAATGCAACCTATCGGGCTAAGTCAGATAGCCAGCTATGTCTTCAACGTGCCACTTATTCAGCTAAATTAGAGAGCTGGGCGTTTGTCTGACTTAGCTGCATAAGTAGTAGGGATGTGAATCGTGTGATCGATCGTCTTAACGATCGATTTTGGCTGGGGGGGGGGAGGGAAATCTGATCATCCTGGTTTTTTTTGTTAAAAAATCGTCAAATCGTAAATCGGTGGGAAAACCGGCACACCAAAACAACCCTAAAACCCACCCCGACCCTTTAAAACAAATCCCCCACCCTCCCGAACCCCCCCAAAATGTTTTAAATTACCTGGGGTCCAGTGGGGGGGTCCCGGCGCGATCTCCCGCTCTCGGGCCACGGCTGCGTTAATAGAAATGGCGCCGGTGGCCCTTTGCCCTTACCATGTGACAGGGCAAAGGTAGCGCCAGCGCCATTTTGAATATTGGCAATGCGGCCCGCGTGCAGGAGGTCGCTCCCGGACCCCCGCTGGACTTTTGGCAAGTCTTGTGGGGATCAGGAGTCCCCCCCCCAAGCTGGCCAAAAGTCCCTGGGGGTCCAGCGGGGGTCCGGGAGCGATCTCCTGCACTTGTGACGTCGGGTGCCAGGAACCAAAATGGCGCCGGCGCTACCTTTGCCCTGTCACATGGTAAGGGCAAAGGGCCACCGGCGCCATATCAGGGACTACTGGAAGGGGTCACGAGTCTGTGAGTACCAGAAGCAGACAGTCTAGGGAAATGTGTTTCTCATAGAGAACAGGAACTTTTCAAGGGAAGGGAAGGGTGCCACTGCCAACTGCTCTCTGGTCCCAGAAACTCTCCCTAAATATCAGAAGAGGCAAGAGTGGAAGTAGGGAATGGGATCCATCGGCTGTGCCAGTCTGTTCGCCTAAAAGAGGAGTCAACACCCAACTGGGACATTGCTACCTTGTCTATGTGACACATCCGGGACTTGGATTGCGAGTTTCCCCTATTCCCTGTCCATAGTGAGAAAGCAGAAGTTAAACCCTAATAATCTACAACTATTTTGCAAGTCTAAAACACATTGGATGTTGTGAGTGGGGGCTCAGTTTTACATTTGTGTGCATTAATTTGTAAGATAACTGAAAACGCTGCCAGAAGGAGGCAGCGTGATAAATCCTCAGTACAGAAATTCCGTTATTAACTTTGTAAATGAAATCAGCAAAATTGGAAGCCATGCATCAGCATGATTTGCCTCTTTGAAAAACTATAGCAGGTCAGACGGGCAGCTTATCGCTCAGGAACTTGCCAATGGTGCTTCCTGCCTCCTGAGGTTCACTACACCATCTGATCAAATTACACTTTATGGACAATATCCGTAATACCTGGAGCCGTGTTTTAAGAAGCAGCTGCACAAGTGCAAACAGGGATTCAGTTAACTTCAGTTAAGGTTTTGTTTTGTTCTCTATTGTTAAAAAAAAATCTATAAAAAGAAATAAACGACTCCCAAAACTGTTCTTTGCATGCAAAAACTGGAATATTAATATTATTGAGGTCTATATTCAAAAGCATTTAATGGGCTAAGTCAGACATAAGCCAGCTAAATTAATACCTGGGCACATATAAGGTGCCTAAAGTGTAGCCACCTTGGCCAGCTAAGGCCTGGATTCATCATTCCGCTATATGATGAGCCGCGACAAAAAAAAAAGGGCGGGGCAGAAAAAGCGAGCAGGCGGCCGCATCCTGGCAGTGCGTTCTTGCCCGCCGTGGTTGCAGCCGCACTGCACACTTTCACCCCCGTGGCGCCAGTGAAATAGCTGTAGCCATTTCCAGCGCTACCGCGGGCAATAATGTGCGATACATAAACACCCGCAGCACTACAGGCCCCCTAATTTCCCTAAACCCCGCCCAAATTCCTCCCCTTTCCCTAATTTAAATGTTCAAATCGCGATGCGGGCCTCATACTCATGTCTTTGCCTAACGCACGCGACAACGGCCCATCGCATTTTGATGAATGACCCTGGAAGTTAGCAGCGCTCCGAGGGCGAAACTGGCAGGAGTTGAGTCAGCCGGCTAAGTCTAGTTGGGCCGAAGAGCTGGTCCTAAAGTTAGTTATAGTTAGCCGGCTTAACTTTAAGGTAGCCGGCTATATTCAGTGGTGCATTTTCACTATTGAATATACCTCCAAAGTTAGCCGGATAAGCTTAGCTGGCAAATTTTGCAAGACAGACTGAGCTCAATGTAGGACCTCATCATTTCTAAGTGTGCATATAAAAATAATTAATAACTAAAATTACTGAAAGAGACAATTTAGGATCCCATTTGTTTTCACACATGCTGCAAGTATAACATGAAAGGAAATCCTCTACAACCTGCCTAATGTGGTGCATGCGCACAAGATACATTTGGCAGTAAATTACCATATTTTGAACGGAAGGTTTGTCAAGCATGCAGTTATCCTGGGCTATCAGAGCATAGTGAAAACCAGCTTCTAAAATACGTTTTAAAAATCATCGTTTGTAGTCTAACAGCACAGAACACAGCTTGGCAGAGTTTTGTTACGGAGTCTCACTCTGTCTCCCTCTCTCCAGATCCCGCTACCCCTTTTGCCCTGCCTGCGCTTCTTCTCTCTCGCCATCTCCCTTTCGGCTTGCTTTCCGAAGGGCTTATGAAATCACCGCATGCTTATGCATGCTTGCATGTGTGCGCACGTCCCAAAAACTTTTGTGTTCGGCGTCCTATCCACGTCCGCACTGAATTTCCAGTCCATATCAAGGGTCCCCCAGGGAACCCCGACAGCGGGGATTTTTTTTTTTTTTTTTTTGTGTGTGTGTGATTCACATGTATGTGCAGATGTGCAGGTTTGCCTCCCAGAAACTAAGCTCCATTCGTTCTACATGAACACTTCTTGCTTCTCTCTCTCCTTGTCTCGCTTTCTCTGTCCCTCCCGTGCTTATCATTCTTCCCCGCTCCTTTCTCCCTCGCTTTGCCTGTTTCCCTCTCCTCCCATGTCGCTCTTCTCCCTCATTTCCACGCCACTAAACAAGCCGCGATTATTAAGAAATCCCGCAATCTCCAGGAAATCCTGAAGGAAATATTATTGCGAATTCTTTCTTGCAGCATCACTCGTTATCTTCTCCTTCCTCTATTAAAAAAAAACAAACCCCAACAAATCCTAAAATACAGAGCTGTAGGTTTTACAATAAAAGCTTTTCCTTTCCTTTAGTGCACCAGGGTTGGTCTTTGCAAATCTGATTTCAATTTAAGCATTTAAACATTTAAAAAGTGTTTGTGTTTACTTTAGGGAACATGCTGGTTACATTGTAGCTTTCTGCCCTGTAAGTATTTGATTGCAATTAAGCATATCCATATGGTCCCAAAAACTCTCTCCCTTTTTTTTTTTTTTTTTTGGAAAGGCATGTACCGCACATACAAAGGTCACTCTAAACAATTTACCATAATGAACTGGAATCCACTGTTGGTACTTTTTTTTGGCTGAGCAGCAAACACTGGGTCAGCCGTGCCCAGGCAATAACCCAAGCGGCGCAGGTGCAGCTTTCCACGCCAAGATGATAAAGAGAGAAAAGCAACATCTTTGGGGGTTTTAATTGTATAACAGGATAGGATACAAACCCAAAGCAAAGAAGAAAATCAAAATCAACGCATCTGAGCTGTGCATTTTTCAGAAGATAAAACGATCTTAATTGATATCGGTTTGGAAGCTTAGCGACTACACATTTAAAAGATGGAGGGTGGGAAGTAACCTTAACGTATGAAATGGCAGATAAGGATCAGAAGGACCTGTCTAGCCTTCCCAGTTTCATGCACGGTGCAAAGCCGAAGGATCCCTGTTGATCTCTGGCTTTCCTGTCACTTCTTTGTGGCTAAGGATCCTCTGTGCTTATCCCGGGCTTCTCTTTCATTTATTGCCCAACGCACCACCTCCCCTGGGAGGCAGTTCCATGCGTCCACTAACCCCCCCGTTCCGTGAAGAAATGTTTCCTGATGTTACTCCTGAGTTATTCTACCCTCCATCAGGCCGATGCGGTGTCGGCGCGCTTTAAACGGGAGCTCATGATTGAGCGCCCGCTCTCCTAGCACGTGCCGATCCACCTCTCCCGGGCGCCCGATTTAACATTTAAATCAGCTGCCATGGTAAAAAGGGGCCGCTTGGGGGGAAACTGCGTGCCCCTAGCAGCCTGCTCGTCAGCGGACGCCCGGGAGAGGTGGCTGTCAGCGGGTTAGGAAAACGGACGCTCGGTTTCTTTTCCTAACCTGACCGACGGCACATCTGGTTTTTTGTTTTTTTTTTTATTCTCCTATTTCTGTTCCTCCTCTTCTGTAATTTTCTTCGGCTCCTCGAGAATTAACGCCTGCTCCGGGCAGGCGTTAATTTTTGCGGGTTAAAATGTGCGCTTTGGGCGCACTTTTTTACTTTTTTTTTTTAATCGGGGGGAAATAGGTAATAGCCTCATCTGTTGCTAACTGGATGGTGGACCCTTGGGCCGGCCTGGCGGAATGGAGACCTCCGCCGAGAGGGTAGGCCGGGAGGCGGAACCACAGCTGGTGGGCAGATGGAGACTTCACCCAGGAGATCCGAGATCCCCCCCCAGGAGGAGCTCGTAGGGACCAGGACCACTGGGACTTTGGGAGACAGCAGGGAGACAAGTGGAAGACGATCCGAAGGTCGAGGCAGGCAGCAGGTACAGAGAGTCGGAAGCAAGCAAAGGTCAGGAGCCAGTGAACTAACCAGGAGTGGGAACAAGATCCGGAGAAGCAGTGCAGGAACAACAGGAGCGGAGTCAGGATCAGCAGGAACACCACTGGAACGCAACTAGACACTCAGGAGAGAGACCTCGTTGCAAGGCAGCTTCCTGTAGTCAGTCGCCGGCTTAAATACTTTGCCGGCGTCTGACGTCAGTTTGGGAGGCTGTCCAGCACTTCCGGGTGCGGGACCTTTAAATCGGCGTTCCTCGCGCGCGTGCCGCTGAGGGGGCGGAGTCAGTGGCGAACCTCGGCGGCGTCTCCCTCGTGGAGACGCCGCCGCCATGCGGCCTAGAAGGCCCGGAGCGCGGCAGTTCCCGGGGCCTGGAGCGGGGTGAGGCAGGTAAGGACCCGGTCGCTAGTCTAGTGACCGGGACCGCAACATCATCAACATGAATTTACATGTGATGAGCGCTGTTACCTATCAGCTCGATTGGACGTGTGTTTTGGACGCACTAACCCCAGTTTTGCATTGGGGGTTATGGAAGCGTGTCCAATCGCGTGTTAATAAGCAGCGGGCTGTGGCCAGCGCACGGTATTGCATTGGTCTCTTTGAGCCTTCTCTAACGAGCTATTGTTCTGGAACTTGCCTGTCACTGAAAAACGTCTGCTTCATTTCTAAAAATTGGTCTAGTGCCTTCGGAAATCAGGGTCTTGCTATTTTGACTCACATGAACATACTGCTTTTTTTTTTTTTAAATATAGTTACATAGTTGGTTAATATAACCCCTGGGTGGGATAAAACCGGATACTGGACCAAAAAGGACAATCAAGGATTAGACCCTCTCCTCAAATTGTTCTCCTGGGTAGTTTAAATTTCTGAGTGGTCCAGGGCTCCCTGTGTGGGGAAAAGTCTAACTTCAAGGCCCTTTTGCATGCATCCCAATTTCAGAGCACCCTTGGCATACAGCACTGATAATCTGTACAGTCTAAGAAAGCAATAAGTACGCTGGAAGCTGAATGGTTTACACAGTGGCGTAGCCACGGGTGGGCCTGGGTGGGCAGGTGCCCACCCAACTTAGACCCAGGCCCACCCAACCGGCACCGGAACTGCAAGGCTGTCGCGGGATCCCATCCCCGCGACAGCGAACAAGAGAACCCATGCCTCGCGCGCCATCACGGCACACGTGGGGAAGCGCTGCTGCGGCCGTATGGCCAACCGGTCTTCCTGTTCGGGGGGGGGGGGAGCGGAAGCGCCGCGCACAGCGTCCGCTTCCTCCCCCAATGCAGGAAGATCAGCTGCCTCTCCTGCTGCCACCGGCCTCCTGCTATCTTCGGGCGTCGGGCCGTACTGCCCGCCGAACTTCCTGCTTGGGGGGGGGGGGGGGGGGGAGGAAGCGGACGTTGTGCGCTGCGCTTCCGCCCCCCCCCCCCCCCCGACAGGAAGTTCGGCGGGCAGTACGGCCCGACGCCCGAAGATAGCAGGAGGCCGGTGGCAGCAGGAGAGGCAGCTGATCTTCCTGCTCTGGGGGAGAAAGCGGAAGCTGTGGGCGGCGCTTCCGCTCCCCCAAACAGGAAGTTCGGCGGGCCGTTTGGTCCGAAGATAGCAGGAGAATGGGTGGCAGCAGGAGAGGCAGCTGATCTTCCTGCATTGGGGGAGGAAGCGGAAGCTGTGCGCGTGCTTGAATGTGTATGTGTGGATGAGAATGGGAGTGTGTGTGGGTGAAAACTGGAGCCTGGGTGTGTATGTGGGTGAGAATGGAAGCTTGAATATGTGGGTGAATGGGAGCTCGAATGTGTGAATGTGTGGTTGAGAATGGGAGCCTGGGTTTGTGGGTGGGTGAATGGGAGCTCAAATGTGTGTATATATGGGTGAGAATGAGAGCCTGGGTTTGTGTGGGTGGGTGAGAATGGAAGCTTGAATATGTGGATAAGAATGGGTGCTTGAATGTGTGTATGTGTGGGTGAGAATAGTACCTTAAATGTGTATATGTATGGATGAGAATGGGAGCTTGAATATGTGTGGGTGAGACTGGGAGCATGGGTTTGTGGGTGGGTGAGAATGGGTGCCTGGATGTGTGTCTGTGTGTGCATAAGAATATAAGCCTGGGGAGGGGTGAGAAAGTGAGAACTTGAATGTGAGCTTGGGGGGGCGGGGGAGAGAGCATATGAGAGTGAGAGCTTGAGTGTGTGAGAGGGAGTCTATGAGAGAAAGCGTGTATGTGTATATGTGTGTGTGTGTGTGTGTAAGGGAAGAAGACAGTAATAGAAGAAAGACACTGAAAAGGAATTAGGAAATGAGCTATAAGGGAAAAAATGGGAAAAAGAGACCAGGACCAACTGATTAGAAAAATACAAAGATCAGACAACAAAGGTAAAAATATATATCTATATTTTGAGATGTTAGCAATTTAAATAGAAGCAACACAACCGCTCTCTCAAAATTTATGGACAGGTAGGAGCCGTGTATAAAATCGTAATAATAAGAAGGCTAAAGTACCACAAATCACCGTGAATTATGTTTGTATCATTAAGTAAACCTCATACTTAGGCGTAGATGTGAATGCTATGCTGCATAATTTGGCATTATTTATCAGTAAAAAAACAACTAGTAGACCTGCATGCCTATAGCCCACCCATGTTAACCTTGTGCCCACCCAAAAAATCAATTCTGGCTACGCCACTGGGTTTACATCTTCTTTTATTGATAGTTGATCAAAATGGATGAAAATTGTTTACTGCTCTTTCATATTAAATCAAATTGATAAGTCATCATTGAAAGATGAAATTTGTGATCTTACTCTTCTAGTCAAAGTCTTTAGAATTTGCAATAGCCAATTCCTTGATAATTTAACTTCTTCACCTTTACAATTATTCAGATCTGAAGAAAGTGTAAACCGTCTCCCAACTTCCCAAATTTATCTTAGAGTCCTTCCCACTGTGAAATGGGCAGATTGATAGTCCCATAGTCTCAACTGAATGAAAAGTCGCCAATATCTCCTTCCTCTCCAGTAGTCTTTAATATTCTCTTCCTGCAGTCAGTTCCAGGAGGCACCGATCTGCTCCTCTCTTTCGCAATATATCTCACCTGGGACCCTATAGGAAACTCTCAGAAAAATGAATCTTCACTCCTCTCTGGCAAAGGATGGGAATTCACTCCTCCTCGATGAAACAGCTGCTCCTTGGGGTCTTGCTGGGCAGAAGGCTGTTACTCCTTCAGCTCCATCATTAATTCTAAGACCTCGGGCCCTAGTCAACAAAGACACAGGCAGAAGAACTCTTAAATGAAAGAAGGGGGAATAAAAAGCGAGAAAGGAAGGGCAGAAAAACTTCTTTCTCCAACAAGAAAAGTCTCTCACAACCCTGGACAGAAAAAAAATAGGGTTAAGACTGTTTCCACTTCTCTTTACCCAGGTCTCTGTGAAAAAGAGCCTCAGAGCTCTTTCCCAAGACAACGAAGAAAAAGAGGGACAGCGTAAGCCAGGCTGTCCCTCAGCCGGACAATTCAGGAAAACGAAACGGAGAATCCGCGCCCTAAGATGGTGGCGCACACCAACACTTTCTCTCACATCGGGGAGCTCAGACCGCAACCTCTATTCACCAGTCTCTCTGTTCCTCCCTAACCATTTGGTTCACTCGTATTGGCAAGCAAGCCAAGGGTTCCTTTCACTAGATGTAATATTAAAATTAGGGGGTCGCATTAGCTAACGCAACCCCAAATGGTTTTTGTGACTGGCGTACGGCGGTCACGAAAACAGACACCGATAAATCCGGCGTTGGTTTTAGTCACTAAAAACTAATGCCGAGTTTATCGACGTCGGTTTCCTTTACTGCCGTACTGTGGTCATGAAAACCGACGCCGGGTTTTATCGGCATCGGCATCACGAGGCAGAAATGATCTCCTGTCGCTGCTGCCAGTGCCGTTTCGCATGGACAAAAAGTAAGAGCGGCGCCAGCCTTGGGCTGCTGCTGCTGCCAGTTGAAACGGCGGCAGTGGTGGATCCTGCCCCGTAAAGATTTAGATGGCGTTTGCTGACTTGGTGGGACAAGAGGGTCTGGGAAAGGCTGGGGGGCATTGAGGAAGGGCCCGGGAGATGGGGGTTGGTTTGGGGGTTTTTTCGGCAGCAGCAGAACAGGGACCAGACAATGGTTTTGTTTTTTTTATTCTTTTTTTTTTTTTTAATTTGTTATCTGGGTAAAATGCCTTTGAATATGAGCACCGTGATTTTTGGGTTACGTGCGTAATTTTTTGCAGCTGAGGAGATTTACGCGCTTAAGCGTCCGCTCGTGCGCAGATAAAAAGTGACAAGAGACGGATGTGTAGTTGTTGAGCACATTAAGAACGCCTAAGAAGGGAAGGAGGAGAATACATTTTTGTGTGTTCATAGCCTTACAAATTCAAGTTATTTCTTTGTCACTGACTTTCATTTATCCTTTTGTAATAATAAATAACAACTGAAGTCTGACAATGACTTTCTACATCACGGCAGAGTCAAGAAATCACAAGCTATAAAACTGCATGGCTTTGCACATTTACTGATCTTTGACTTTCTAAAATGAAATAGATATATATTTACGTATGTGGCGTCTTGAGCTGTGAGGCTGCCTCAGCCCCTGGTCTATGTTTTTGTCTGCATGCCCAGGGGTGTACAATCACTAAAGCCATTTTGCTTCTTTAATTTAATGAAGATTTCCAAAGGGAGAGTCATGTCTGACTCAGGGCAGCTCTCATAGATATTATTCAGTGGTTGCCCTATACTGGGTTGTTACCCACTTCCCCCATCCCCCCTCCCCCCATAACAACTATATTCTTGACACACCTTTGACTGTGGCCATTCTTGTATGACTAGCTCACAAGCAGCTGTGGCGAGGGAGCCGCACAAATCTTTCATGCCGTACCTGCATGAAGGACCAAACGTATTGAGATAGACGTTGAAGTGACAGGCCAGACATTTAAAGCACATGTGGGAGTAAGGGCTTCCAGCAATTGAAAAAAAAAAAAAGTGAAACTTCTGGTCATCCGGGCAAGCCAAAAATAATAATAAAAAAAAAATCATGGAGGATAAAAACAAGATGAGAAAGTGTCTTGTATTTTGACTATGCAGGAATCAAGCCAAGCCTCCCTTTAAAATTGTGAGATACAACATCATAGGGAAAATCTAAAGGCTGAGAGATTGCCATACGCATTTAAAAGGGAACTGAGCAAAGCCAAACTTGTTTGCAATATATAATACATTAGTACTGTGCGTCTCCCCCTTCTATAGGTTATTAGATAAATGCAGTGAAACTTGCTGTATCAGGACCTGGCGTGTTAGGAACATCTCTCCGCCAACGACACATTGTTGGCCCTGATGGTTTATTTTGCTTCTCAGATAAGCACGCCACCTTTGCACGAAGGGAAAGGAAAATCACCCGATCCTGTCACTACCCGCTATGCATTAAGTTTCTCTGGCGCTTTGAAACTTCAAAGAAGTTCCCTGCTGTAAGTGGGAGGAGAAAATATCATCAATCAGCTCAAAAATGCAGAAAAGGTGTCTAGGAAGTGCAACAAATCAAGGGAGAAAAACTGGAAAGCTAAGACTACAAATGTTCATAGTTTGGGCAAAAAAAAAAAAATCCGAGACCTGCAGGCCATAATGGTGGAGGCGGACTTGGACACTGTTGCTGTTATGGAGACGAGGTTCACGGATTCTCATGACTGGGATACGGCCATACCGGGCTATAACTTGTTAAGGAAGGACAGAGAGGACAGGAAAGGGGGAGGAGTAGCTCTTTTTGTTGAAAACAATATCTAAGCAACTGAAATGCAAGGAATAATGGGTAAAGAAGAAGCATTATGGGCCGTCCTAAACACAGATGATAGTTCACCCATTTTTACTGGTGTGGTTTACAGGCCTCCGACTCAAACGGAAGAACTGGACAGAAATCTGGTCGAAGACGTCCGAAAGGTGGGAAAGAAGAGAAGTGTTGTCTGTTGGAGACTTTCATTTGCCATTGACTGAAGTATCCCTTCTGTGGAATCTACCAGAAGTAGAGAGATAAGTGGATGCCCTGCAAGAGGCTCTGTTCAAACAAATGGTAATGGAACCCACGAGGGAGGGAGTTTTACTTGACCTAGTGCTCACTAACGGGGATAATGTCTCTTAATGTCCAGGTGGGTGCCCATCTCAGCACCAGTGATCATCTAACAGAATGGTTTGATATTGAAAATAGGATCCGGAGAAGTGTCACAAAAGACCCGAGTTTTGAACTTCAAAAATACAGACTTTGTGAGAATGGGGAAACATCTGGAGACAGAACTTGAAGACTGGGAGAAAATGAGAGAGTTGGAACAACGGTGATCCAAACTAAAAGGAGCAATTACAAAGGCAACAAATCTATATGTTACAAAGTAAACAAAAGCAGGAGAAATAAGAAACTGATCTGGTTCTCAAAGAAGGTGGTTGATAAAATAAAAGCAAAAAGAACAGGTTTCAAGAAATATAGAGGCTACCAAAAAGAGGAACGCAGGGAAGAATATCTGGTGAAACTGAGGGAGCCAAAGACAGAAATCAAGAAAGCAAAAAGTCAGGCAGAAGAAAGGATGGCCAACGAAGTAAAGCAAGGTGACAAAACATTTTTCAGATACATCAGAAAAAGAAGGGGAGGCCCGAAGTGATATAGTGAAATTGAAAGGTGACAAATATCAATGTGTGGAGAGAAACGAAGAAATGATCAAAATATTAATGGAGAAATTATTTACCTTATCATTTCATTTTCCTTAGTGTAGACAGATGGACTCAGGACCAGTGGGGTTTATGCTTCCCTGCCAGCGATGGAGATGGAGCAAGCTGACGTCACAGTATATGTAACCCTGCAGTGACCCCCCAGCCTGCTAATATTCTCTTCAAAAGCAACTGTGGACAGACAAGCAAAAAACTTGATTAAAAACATGATAAAAACAGAACACCAACCATAAACACTGAACTCACATAAGAGTCTAGGATCCCCAAGCTAGGGACTCGATGAACACTTACCAGTAATCCCTTGGGACCCAGAGCCCCACAGGAGGACCATCGATACACTCAAGTGGCAGCTGAGGGCGGGAAGCTGAGTCCATCTGTCTACACTAAGGAAAATGAAATTATCAGGTAATTTCTCCATTTCCTAGCATGTAGAATGATGAACACAGGACCAGTGGGATGTACCGAAGCTACTCCCCAACAGGGTGGGAGGCTGCCCGTGGTCCAGTCAACACTGCACATGCAAAGGCTGCATCCTCCTGGGCCTGCACCTCCAGATGATAAAACCTGGAAAAAGTGTGTAAGAAGGACCACGTTGCAGCTCGACAGAAATTGACAACAGACAACAGACTAACCTCTGCCCATGACACTGCCTGAGCCCTAGTGGAATGAGCCCTAACCTGAGTACGCAATGACTTTCCATCATCCACGTACGTGGGCCATGACCACCTCCTTAATCCAATGAGCTATGGTAGCCCGTGAAGCCAGAGCGCCTTGCTTACTCCTGCCATGGAGAACAAACAAGTGAACCATCTTTTGAAAAGACTCAGAGACCTCCAGATACCGCACGCCAAGACGCTTAACATCCAAGGAGCATAAAAGGCAATACTCCTCCACATCCCTGACCTTATCCAGGGATGGCAAGATGGACTGATTCAAAAGAAAGTCCGAAACTACTTTGGGCAAGAAGTATGGAACAGTATGCAGCTGTAACACCACTGGAGTCACCCGAAGGAACGTTTCCCAGCAAGACAAGACCTGCAGCTCAGAAATCAGACGCGCAGAACATTTAGCCACCAGGAACACAGTCTTCAAAAGTCAACATCTGTAAGGAAAGACTACACAGTGGCTGGAACGTAGGGCTAGCACTAATTAAGTATCCACAGTGGAACCGGTAACCTCAAGGGAGGTCTAAGATGCTTCACTCCCTTCAAAAGGCCACATCAGTATGAGATGACAAGGAACCACCATTCACCAGGCCTCTGAAACAGGCAAGGGCCGCAACCTGCACGTTCAAGGAATTAAGGGCCAAGCCTTTATTCAACCCATCCCGCAAAAAAATCCAGAATGAGGGGGATCTTTACTCAACGAGGAAGAATACTTCGCTCTGCACACCAGGCATCAAAATCTCTCTAAACCATCACATAAGCCAATTAAGTGGAGAACTTGCGAGAGCAGAGTAAACTGACAATCACCACAGAAGAATAACCATGCTTTAACAATCGAACCCTCTCAAGGGCCAAACCGTAAGACAGAATCAAGTTGGATCCTCGTGAAGAACTGTCCCTGCTAAAGCAGATCCATGTGCAGCGAAAGATGAAGGGGGGGCCTCCACCAGGAGCCATCGCTAATCTGCATAAAATGGATGCTGGGGCCAGTCCGGCACCACCACCAGGAGTATTAGCAACCTGTGGCCTTTGATCTTGCGAATTACCTGCCCAGCAAGGGCCACAGAGGAAAGGCATAAAGCAATCTGTCTTCCGGCCAGACCTGTACGAGAGCGCCTATTCCCAGGAACCATGGATCTCTCCTGCGATTGTAAAAGCGAGGAACCTTCACATTTCGAGAAGTTGCCAGTAAGTCTAGGAACAGAAGGCCCCAGTGATCCACAATCAGCTGAAATGCCTCAGCTGACAACACCCACTCTCCTGGGTCCAGGCTCTCCCTGCTGAGAAAGTCTGCTCTTACATTGTATTTTCCGATTATCTGCAAATGACCTTCCGCCCATTCCATCAGCTGGTCTATTTCCTGCAACACTTGCTGGTTCGCGATTCCTCCCTGGCGACTGATATAGGCCACCATCGTCGCATTGTCTGACATCACTAGAACCATTTGATTCCGCAGTCTGTGGCTGAACTGTAAGCATGCCAGCTGTACTGCCCGGGCCTCTAGGCGATTGATGTTCCAAGCCAGACTCTTCTGCATTCCAGTGCCCCTGGGCTGTTAACTCCAGACAGTGAGCCCCCCAAACGTGGAGACTCGCATCTGTAGTGAGTACCAACCAGACTGGAGAGGACAAGGAAACTCCCTTTCTCAGATGACGCTCCTGCAACCACCATTGGAGGCAGGAGCAGATTTCCATCGGCAAGTGGAGCCAAACCACATAATCCTGAGACTGTGGGCTCCAACAAGATAACAGAGAATGCTGAAGAGGACGCATATGCGCCCTTGCCCATGGCACCACTTCCAGGGTAGCTGACATCAAAACAAGTACCTGTAGGTAGGACCACAGCATCGGACGTATGGTGTTCATCAACTGACACCCTTGAAACATCAATCTCTGGATCCAAATTTCCGGTAGGAAAACTCTGTCCTGTCCCGTGTCGAACCAGACCCCCAGATACTCCAATGACTGAGATGCTTGAAGATTGCTGTTGGTCAGGTTCACCACCCAACTGAGCTCCTGCAATAAGGAGATCACTTTGTGTGTCACCAGGAGGCTCTCTTCCTGAGTCTTGGCTCAAATCAGCCAGTCGTCCAAATACGGGTGCACCAGGATTCCTTCTTTTCACAAGGCTGCCGCTACCACCACCATAATCTTGGAAAATGCTCTGGAGCGGTGGCTAGACCAAAAGGCAGTGCCCAAAACTGATAATGGCACCCCAACACCTAAAAAGCATAGAAAGTGTTGGTGTTCCAATCGAATGGGAATATGAAGGTAAGCCTCTGACAGATCCAAAGAGGTCAGAAATTCCCCCGACTGCACCGCCATTATTACAGATCATAAGGTTTTCATGCGAAAATGAGTCATCTTCAAATGACGGTTGACCCTTTTGAGATCCAGGATGGGACAAAAGGAGCCCTCCTTCTTGGGCACAACAAAATAAATGGAATATCACCCTATACTTTCTTGAGATGTGGTCCCACAGAACTGCCCTCTCCAGCAGAGAAGCCAGTCAAGGGAGAACCAAGATCTGGCGTCCCCCCATTCAAGGCTGTGATCAACCCATCAACAGAATGGGAAGAGCCAGGCTTAGCAAAATCTAAGGAAGACAACTCTCCCTGAGTTTCTGAGCAGAGCTGACACAGGTTAGAATCCAGGTCTGGCTGAGAAGCCCTAATATGACAGGCAACACAAATAGGAAGACAGTTAGCCTTCTTACTTACCGGCACCATCGCGGCGGTAAACGTACGTCAGAATGGCATACGCTCAAAAATGAATTGTGCCAAAAAAATAAGCACTTAGAAGAAAGGACAGCAAGGCGCCCAAGTCAAGCATGCACCAAGTTAAGCGTGTAAAAAAGGTTGTGCGCATAAACAGCACGTCCAAAAACCAAGCGCATAATGTGTGCGCAGAACCGACACACTGCGCACACCGACGGCCTATAGAGGGCAGCAGAACACATACAAGAGCACGCAAAAACGGCCACCGTGGCCTACCACGCATCATGCAAGAACAAAGCGAGCTGGGCCTAGCCCACTGGGGGCTTCTCAACCTGCCAGGCTGCTCAGCCCCAGTGGGAGCGGGAATAAATGTTGGCACTGGACGCTGAGAACAGAGACCAGAGGAAGTCCTGGTACTCCTCTAACTGTCTCTGATTCAGGTAAAACTTTCTCTTTTTTTTCTTTTTTTAAACCTTACCTGAGCTCAGCGTTTACCAGCTGAGTACAGATATGGCCTCCAGCTGCAGGGGGAAAAGAGCATCTGTTGTCACTGCCGTGCTCGGCCTCCTGTACCCACTGCCTTTCAGCTGTACAAGCAGTTAAGTCCACGCTGGGAAACCCAGCTACCGGACCAAGGCACACCTCTGAGGGACCACAGAAATCACCTCGGGAATTCTCAACTGGGGAGGGACCTTTAGGTATCACCACAGGAGAACAGGGCTTTCTTTTCCCGAATTTAGAATTTCAAATTTCTCCTTTCAAAAAGCTCAAAGCAATCCCCATAGGGAGATGCAAATCCTTCATCTGCTGGAGATGGAGAATACTGGCAGGCTGGATTCACAGCAGGGTTATATATACTGTGACGTCAGCTTGTGCCGTCTCCATCTGCTGGCAGGGGAGCATAAACTCCACTGCTTCTGAGCCCATCTGTCTACACACTAGGAAAGCAAATACTTCAGTTCGGTGTTCACTAAAGAAGACCCTGGAGAAGGACTTTCGCTAGTTAACAAGACTGTGGATAGGGGTGGAGTAGACGAAACTCCGTTTACAGAAGAGTATGTATGGGAAGAGCTAGGAAAACTGAAAGTGGACAAGGCCATGGGGGCCTGATGAGGTACATCCCAGGATACTGAGGGAGCTCACAGATGTGCTGGCGGCTCCGCTGCATGACCTGTTCAATAGATCCCTGGAAATGGGAGTGGTGCCGAGTGATTGGAGAAGAGCGGTGGTGGTCCCGCTTCACAAGAGTGGGAGCAGAGAGGAGGCTGGAAACTACAGGCCGGTCAGCCTCAGCTCGGTGGTGGGAAAAGTAATGGAGACTCTGCTGAAGGAAAGGATTGTGAACTATTTACAATCTGGTGGATTGCTTGACCCAAGGCAGCATGGATTCACCAGGGGAAGGTCCTGTCAGACAAATCTGATTGATTTTTTTGATTTTTTTGGATTAGGGAAGAGCACTCGATGTGATTTACTTGGATATTAGTAAAGCTTTTGAAACGGTCCCACATAGGAGACTTGTGAACAAAATGAGAAGCTTGGGAGTGGGTGCCAAGGTAGTAGCGTGCACTGCAAACTGGTTAACAGGAGACAATGTGTAA
This sequence comes from Rhinatrema bivittatum, assembly GCF_901001135.1. Lineage (NCBI taxonomy): Eukaryota > Metazoa > Chordata > Amphibia > Gymnophiona > Rhinatrematidae > Rhinatrema > Rhinatrema bivittatum. The sequence continues at coordinate 26,288,411 of NC_042619.1, forward strand.
TGGTAAATGGAACCTACTCTGAAGAAAGAACGGTGATAAGTGGAGTGCCACAGGGATCGGTTTGGGACTGGTTCTGTTCAATAACTTTGTGAGCGACCTGGCAGAAGGGATAGAAGGTAAAGTTTGTCTATTTTCGGATGATACTAAGATCTGCATCAGAGAGGACATATCTGAAGAAGTAGAGAGAATGAGACGTGATTTAAGGAAGTTTGAAGAGTAGTCAAAGATTTCGAGGCTGGGATTGAATGTCAAGAAGTGCAGAGTCCTGCACCTGGGGACGGTATGTGATGGACGGTGAAAGACTAATGCGCACAGACTGGGAGAGGGACCTTGGTGTGATAGCGACTGATGATCTGAAGATGGCAAAGCAATGTGACAAGGTGACAGCTAAAGCCAGAAGAACGCTGGGCTGCATAGAGAGAGGAATAACCAGTAAGAAAAAGGAGGTAATGATGCCCTTGTAAAGGTCCTTGGTGAAGCCTCACCTGGAGTACTGCATTCAATACTGGTGTCCATATCTCAATAAGGATAAAGACAAGATAGAGTCAGTCCAAAGAAGAGCGACCAAATTGGTGAGGGGTCAGCATTGGAAGACTTAAGAGGAGAGGCTGAAGGGTCTGAATATGTACACCCTGGAAGAGAGGAGGTGCAGGGGAGATCTGATACAGACCTTCAGATACCTGAGAGGTTTTAATGATGCACAATCGACAAACCTTTTCCGTTGGAAAGAAATCAATAGAACTAGAGGTCATGAAATGAAACTACAGGGAGGACGACTCAGAACCAATGACAGGAAATATTTAGTCAGGGAGAGGGTGGTGAGGATGAAAACAGTGAAAGATTTAAAAGGGGCATGGGATAAACACTGTGGATCCCTAGAGGCTAGAGAATGGGAATGAAGAAAAGAGTGCATGGGGGTAACTGGGGGGTGACTTGCTGGTGTGGCAGTTGCTACCGTTAAAAAATAACAGTATCAAGGCTTAATGCAACTCCATCATTGCTCTCTGTTTCAACGGCAGTGAATGAAAAAAGGGGAATTGGATTCAGATAGCAACCAACAAGGGCCTCGACCTTTACGGTTTGGGGAACAAATAAACTTGGGGGTAACTTGCAGATGCAGCACTTACTACCCTTAGTCACTAACAGCCCGATCCAGTAAAGTCCGTGGGAGAGCGGACTAACGCCCGCTCTCCCGGCGCGCGCACCGGCCCCTCGCCGGTGCGAGCGATCCAGTATTTAAATTAGGTGACGCGGTGCAAACGAGGAAAAGGAGGCGCTAGGGACACTAGTGCGTCCCTAGCGCCTCCTTTTGGCCTGGAGCGGCGGCTGTCAGCGGGTTTGACAGCCGACGCTCAATTTTGCCGGCGTCGGTTCTCGAGCCCGCTGACAGCCACGGGCTCGGAAACCGGACGCCGGCAAAATTGAGCGTCCGGTTTTCGGCCCGACAGCCGCGGGCCGAATTCAAAATTTATTTATTTTTTTTTTTTTACTTTTTTTTACTTTTGGGGACCTCCGACTTAATATCGCTATGATATTAAGTCGGAGGGTGCACAGAAAAGCAGTTTTTACTGCTTTTCTGTGCACTTCCCTGGCGCCGGAAGAAATTAGCGCCGACCTTTGGGCGGCGCTAATTTCTTAGAGTAAAATGTGCGGCTTGGCTGCACATTTTACTTACTGGATCGCTCGGAAATACCTAATAGGGCCATCAACATGCATTTGCATGTTGAGGGCGCTATTAGGTGCCGCGGGTGGGCCGCGTGTTTTCCTCCCCTTACTGAATAAGGGGTAAGGGAAAACACGCGTCCAGAGCAGGGTGACAGTGCGCTCCGACGGAGCACACTTTACTGGATCGACCTGTATGTCTGATACTTTTTATGCAACTCCAACATTACTCTCTGCTTCCACGGCAAGGGTTAAGGAAAATTGGATTCAAACAGCATCCGAGGGCCCTGACTTTTACGGTCTGGTAAACTGATAAGCACGGGGGTAACCTGCACAGTGCAGCAGATACTGGCATAAGCTTGCCGGGCAGACTGGTTGGATCATTTGGTCCTTTTCTGCCTTCATTTCTGTTTCTATGACCCTAGCAGGTCAATTTTCCAAAGCTTTTCCCAGAACATGCTGCCTGGACTCGAAAAACATCAAAGTGAAAAATGGTTAGCCTAAGGCTTTCCAAACCCATCCTGGTAACTCCCACAGTTGGGTTTTCAGGGTAACCACAATGAATATGCATGAGATAAAGCTGCATGAACTGGATCTCTAATGTATGCAAATACATCTCGTGCCTGCTCGCTGAAAACCCAGAGAGGGCTACCGGGGTCGCTGGGCCGGGCTTGGAAACCATTGGATTTCGCCTTGCCTACTTCTGAGTTTCCTGGCATTATGCATAGCCAAGCGATGGAAGAAAAAGTGAGCTCTAACAGAAGAATGGTTACCGTACCATGCATTATTGTATGTACTAACAAAAATGGACAAAGGTAAAATCAGACTAAAGCAGATATCATGCATTTCCATCTGCAGTCACATCTGAAGAAGAGACCCATTTGGTCTTGAAAGGTCAACTGCATCATCATCCTTAGATACTTCTTACATTGGTGAAATAAACGTTATCAAAACATGCCAAAGGGTCCTAATTTTACTTCTATATCTGTCCACCAGTTTAATAAGGTGCAAGTCAGCAACCTCGCCACGTCCCATGTGTGCCAACTGCCTGCCAAATCTGGAATATTTTATCTATTTTTATAGTCAGGCAAATATATCATAGCTTGTCCAGTCAGCTGTAAAATGAATATACAGCATTGGTTAGCCGGTTAAGAATAACTGGTTAACTTGCAGGGTCGCAGGTGGGTGAATTTGGACCTCAGAGTAAACAGTCCAGGCTACACCAATTCAATGCAAATATTCGAAACAAAATCCTTAGGTTTTAAAATGCAAGTATGTAAGTTAGGAAGTCCTGGGCTATCTCACATAACTGCTACCATGCATGCTTTCCAAGGGGAGGACAATGTGACAGGGTGGGGTAATAAAGGGAAGGATCTGAGGAACCAGGCTGAACTAGGTAAGATTCTTCTCCTAGGAAATCAGCTCCTTTAACTCAGCAGCAGAGTCCCCTACATCAGAGGCAGGAAGGCTGCGGATTCAAATCCCGAGATCTCCAGTTGGAAACAGGCTACGGCACTGTGGAAGCATTGAGTGAACGGGGAACCCTTGACGCACACAAAACAGCCAGCACGGTCAAGGCTAATGTGTAAGCTGCAATGCTCTTAGGTTTTAAGAGGCACATAGCCAGCCCCCAGCACTTCTGCAACAGAACCAAAGCTTCCCTCCAGCCAACAGCAGAGACGTTCAACTACTAATCTACCGTGCATGCAATGCGCCAGAAAGCGAGGCGAGGGCCTGCAGGCAATAAAGCAGTTTCAGTGACTGAATGCTGCTGGGGCTTTCTAATAGATAATTGTTTCCAGTGGATTTTATCAGTGCAAAGCATTTGGCACGGCTTGCTGTGAGAGAGGGAGCAGGTCAGTGCTGGAGAGGCTCCATGGCATTTCATTCAGGCTCTGGAGTGTCTGAAATGCATTTCTGAAATACCAGAAAACATCCTTGTGGTGTCCTCCTCTAAATGAGGTCCTGGAGCGAGCCCAGAACAGAACAAATGAATTTTGGTTTTATATTCCGTTTTCTTGGGGTTTTTTTACCCTTGAAAGTTCCTCTGCCAGTGGGAGCCGACTATTCAAATATCAACTGCTTACATTACCGTAAGGGGAGTAGGGGGACGAATAATGCAGGTGGCTCAGGTGGTAAGTGGAAGGTCCTCCATTCCATCCCCGAGTCAGGTCTTCTGCTGCTCAAGTCGCCTGAGGCAAAGGCAGCATTCGCAGCCCAAAAGGAGAGAGAGAGAAATCATTGCCCTTGCTTGACGGTGACACCCAATGGCCAGATTCGGAGCCCAGCAGGTGAATGTCCAAAAATTAGCATAAAAACCCGCATAATTGAACACAGATCAAGTATTAATATCAGTAAGGAGAATGCTCCACTAGTTTCTCATTGGATAGAAAAATCTCATACAATAGCTGACTTACAATTTTTTGTACTCGAGGTTGTTTTACCCCCAGCAAGAGGAGAGACTTTCCCCTCATTCTTTTACGGCATGAACAAAAATGGATATTCCGACTTAATACAATTATACCACACGGTCTCAACAGTGAGATCGAGTGGAATCATTTCCTTTAGTCCTTTGCTGAGCGAACTATCCCGTACAGTATCGCAATTCCCCATTAGCTAGTGTTCATATGTCATTACGCTTTAGTTTACGCGTCATCACGTCAGCGGGGTATACCCAGTTGCAGTCTCCATATAAGGACAATGACGTCGGCACGTCAGGCCGGCGTTCATTGGACATTATAGCCGGTAAACAATTAAGGTGATTTTCGCGCTCAAAGGGAGCGCTTTTAAACACAGTGGCAAGACGCCGTAGGTGCACTCCGATCAGAATCCATGTCAGTTTGATACAGGTATGCTCTTTGAGAATTGGTACATTATGTGTTTATATAACTATGCACCTTGATGCCAATAGTCTGTGAGGTACTAATTCAGTTCCTGGGCATTTTGTATGTTTGTGCTTTCAGATACTTGTTTAAATTATTCCCCCCCGAGGCAGCCGGGTGGCGAAACACGGGACCGTGTTGGGGGATTCTATCTAAGGACTGTATCTTAAACAAGGAGTAGCCGCAATGAAAATATTAAATAAATAATCAATTTGAAAACTTTCCCAGAAACTCACTTCATTCTTGCACTTGTATTGATGGTCATAATTGAGAGTGCAAGGTCTACTTCGGTGTGTGCTGGATCAAAAATTAGCGCATACACACATGTACGTAGTCTCTACTCACACATTCCAGGATCTATAAAAATAGAAAATGTTACCGATTCACTTACACGTGCACCTATACTCATGTGAAAAGGGCGGAGTAGGGGCATTCCAGGGCAGGGCCAACACTTTACACTTGCCAACTTACTCGCGTATTTTTATACCTGCTAATTGTCTGGCATAAGTGATATTAAACATGTTTATTGTATACCATTGGCTGGGCGCGAAGTCTGGGTGAACGGAGAGGGAGTCGAGGATAAAAATCCAAGACAGTTTCGATGACCTGGATGAAGGATTGGGCGAACCGGTGGACTAATTTGCAAAACTAGCAAGTTCCCTGACCCACGCGTGTTTTAGAACTGGCCGAATTACCGCGTGCAAATCTCAGTATACGCGAGCAAGTCCTATTTTACTTGCGCATAAAATATGCGTGCGGATATTTTTAAAATAGGTCAGAAAGGTGCATGCGTTCAATGCACTGAAATCCTCGCTTTCAACGCATTACATGTATTCATGCGTAAGCCTACATGCGCACGTGTTGAGAGGTAAAGATATGCATATTTTATCAAATGTGTGTATATCATAGGCGTGGGATATAAAATACTATGATAAAACCACGCGCAGCCATATACACGCGAATTGGCTGCCACGCGCACTTTTTGAAAGTTATCAAACAAAATAGAAATAAAAAGAAAATAGACGCTCCCTGGTACACAAAATCACTGCACACCCTTAAAACTCTCCTTAGGAAACTAGAACGTAAATGGCATAACAATAAAACCACAGAACTAAAAAACAACTACCGCTGTACCCTACGCCGTTATAATAAAGAAATAAATCAAACAAAAAAACTCTACTATGCCAATATCATTGCCAAAGCCAATGGCAATCCAAATACACTATTCAATATAGTAAAAACCTTAACCTCTTCCCAAAATTTATTTATTTATTTATTTATTTATTTATTTTATATACCGACGTTCGATCGAGATATCACATCGGTTTCCAGATAACTCAAAGAATAGGGTAGTAACAGCCCTATTTTACATTATAACATTGTAATAAATATAATAAATTGTAACATTGTAATAAATATAACAATGAAAACTCTATAAATGTCGATACCAACTTCTGTAATAAAATCGCTAAACATTTTGAAACTAAAGTACTTAACATCTCTGCTGAATTCTCAAACCTTCCTTTTCCCACTCAAAAAAATGAAGTACCTAGTCAATCATGGTCAGAATTCACCCCTACCTCAGACACTTCTATTCTAGCCATTATAAACAAACAAAAACCCTCCAACTCCCCTTATAATCCATGCTCTGGAGCCTTTTTCAAAGCTCTCAAACTTGAAGCCTGCTCTTTTCTTACTCTTCTAGTTAATCAATCTCTAGAATCAGGTGAATTCCCCCACACTTTAAAAAAGACCTCTATACTACCAATCTTAAAAGCTAAAGCAAAAGATACATCCGATCTCAACAATTACAGACCTATAGCATCTCTTACTTCCCTGGCCAAACTAATAGAATCTGTAGTACTCCATCAGTTAACCGATTTTCTTACAGAGCACAATATTCTTCATATTAATCAACATGGATTTAGAAAAGGTCATTCCACAGAAACACTTCTTCTATCCTCTTTTGATACTTTTTTCCGTGCATTCGACTCATATACAGACTACATTATAGTTTTCTTAGATATATCAGCAGCATTCGATACCATTAATCATCAGATACTCATTTCAGGTCTTCAAAACATAGGCATCACAGGTACAGTTTTGAACTGGTTTACGTCCTTCCTCTCCAACCGACCTCAACAAGTCAATTATAGTCAGCACTGCTCTTCCCCATATATCATTAATTCCGGTGTTCCTCAGGGCTCATCTCTTTCTCCTATTCTGTTCAACATATATCTACTTCCTTTATGCTACATTTTATCCTCTCTTAATCTTCAGTTCAAAATTTATGCAGACAACATCCAATTTTTTGTCCCATATAAATCATCCTGGTCAGACACTCTATCTTTAGTTTCTCTATACTTATCTACAATCAACTCTTGGCTCTCCCACAATCGATTAAAACTGAATCCAGCAAAAACTGAGCTCGTATACTTAACTTCCATCTCTGATTCTTCATTAGGTCCACCATCACATCTTACAATCAATAATGTTACTATCCCCATAACACGCTCTGCTATAAGCCTAGGTGTAAACATTAATTCAGATCTTTCTCTAAAACAACACATATCCTCACTTACAAAAAAATCGTTTTTCAAACTACGTCTGTTAAAACATCTTCGTCCTCTACTATTTTACCGAGATTACAGAACCATTCTTCAATCTTTAATCTTCTCTGGCTTAGACTATTGTAATGCTCTCTTCCTAGGATTGTCAGACTCTTCACTATACCCCCTTCAATTGATCCAAAACTCTGCAGCCCGGATACTAACCAGAACATCTTTACGTCATCATATCACCCCTATTCTACAATCATTACATTGGTTACCCATAAAGTTCAGAATAAAATACAAAATTCTCTCCATTATCCATAGTTAAATTCATAACCATAATCATACTTCTACCTGGCTTTGTTCAATACTGTGCATATACAAACCGACGCGACACTTAAGATCACTTAACCAAAATCTACTAGATATCCCTTCTCCCAAACAAGCCAGATTAGACCTCACTAGAAAAAGAGCCTTTTCAATAGCCGGTCCAACACTTTGGAACACTTTACCAAACCATCTTTGCTCGATTTCCAACCCTGCACATTTCAAAAAATCTCTCAAAACATATCTTTTTCAACTTGCATTCCACACGTCTTCTAATTAAACTTAATCATCAATACCGAAATTCCCCTCTTAAACATAGTTACACCCATTACAATCCCATTTATACTACACATAACTACAACATACCTGCTCATTCACACGTTTCCAATTATCATACCCTTCTCCCATCTTCCCTTTATCTCATATAATTTTTACGCTCTATTTCTCCCACTTCCCCTTCCTCCTCCCGTTCCCTTTACCCCCCTTTTTCCCCTTTTCCCCCAAAACAATAAGCCCATGGTTCCAAACTTTTTATATTTTTAATAACCTTATATACTAGCATTCTGTCTAGTTATTATCAATTTTTATGTAAAGTTTAAAAATTCCATTTTATTTTGATTATTTTATTTTTGGTTTTAAATCTGTGAACCGTTTTTGATAAAATTTCTTTTTAAAAAAAACGGTATATAAATACTTTTTAAATAAATAAATAAATAAATCCTCCCTGACAGAGCCTTGCTGCATGGCCTCCAGCCTAGGACCATCACTACAATGACTGGATTAAAAGTAAATTGGGAGGGAATGTAAAACAGAGGGAAACACCCCCAGGAAGTTGCATGGCACCAGATTCCAGTCTCAGCTGTGACTGAGATGGGAAGTCCAAAGAAGCAGGCGGAAACTGCAGAACGTGCAGAGCAGAATTAGTGAGGAGGATTCTTGAGGAGGGTCAGTTCTGGTCCCTACATCATCCTACTGTTCCTATTTTTGCCAGTTAAGGGTTTTAAAAATAAAGAAAATTTACAATTATAAAAACTAGCTTCCTTCTGAGACTTCCTTAACTCCCTGTTTTGTTTTCCTTTAAAGGCAAAGCGAGCCCAGTCAGAAGAACTGGATGCTTCGACTTAATGTAGCGCCCCCAAGAGGCAACTGGTGTAATGACGACTCGCTCCACTTATGATGAATAAAGCTGGACTATGCGGGTGGTACTGGAGTCAAGGTTGCAATCCAAAGGGGTTTGACGTTGACATCTTCCTGACCAGGTAATTTTGAGTATTTGGGAAATCCCATCCAGCCAGTGATGCTCCCGGAGGTTGGGAAGGGAAGCAGGGAATAATAAATGGTTGGATTGCTTCCACTAGTGAATAATGAGATTTATTGTTTAAAATAAATGAGGTTAAACAGAAACAACAACAACAAAAAAACAAAAACAATTCACCACTAACAATTTTGTCAATATCGATTGTACAAGTTTCTAGGCATTGTACAAGTTGTACATGAAATCTGTAATTATTCACTCAATAACCCTACTTTACAGTTCACTGCAGTGTTTGCAAAAGCAATGAAATGTAAGATGAATCCAAGGATTTGATACTTGTATGTTTCCCTTTCCATTTACCTGCAGATGAGATCAGTGTTATCAAGGTTCACCTGATGAAAAGAAAGTACACCCTGCGAGAAACAGTAAGTAATTTGTGCTCTGTCCTTCTTTCTTTCTGCTTTCTCTGTTAATGCCTGCCCATTTCCTCTCTTTCTCTATGCTTTGTGTTTTTGTGTCCCAGTGAGTGCACCTCCTTATCTGTTACAGTCAGGAGCTTGGTCCTCTCCTTCCGGCGGCTTGGATGGCGTTGGCTAGCATTTAAAGCTGGTGCTGCTGAACTATTGAGGGTGACCTTTGCCTCCACTGCCTCTTGCTTCCTTTGGCGTTCAGTAACCTTGGAGCACGCTGTCCTCAGACGCCTTTCCTCTCCTGAAAAAAGAAAACTCTTCCCTATGCTTTAAATAAAATAACAAGAATGTAACTGTCTATACTATTCACAGTCTTCCGCAAGTGCTAATATCTTGCTCGGTGTATGTCTTCGCTGTCTAATTGAACTTACTCACCTTAGGTACAAAATTAAAAAATAATTGCAGCAAGCCCTATCTACTTAATGCAGAGGGATCAGCAATACTGGATCAGTGAAGATGGTGAAAGGAAACAAATCACAGTCTCTTATTCCTTCAAACCCAGCTCCAACATCATGGACACCGCCACAGGTCTCTCAGTACCAGAGCTGCAACACTGCTTACGTTAGGAATAAAGCCTTGAATTCAGAGCGCTGGGTAGCGATGTCTCAGTTTATGCAGTGACTCTGAGGAGAAATGTTACGGTGTCTGAGTTCCAAATGTCTTCACTTTACCTGGACTCAGTACACAGTCTGGTAACCTCTCACTCATTAACTTGATACTGATATTAAAAGTTAAATAAATAAATAAATAAATAAATAAATAAATAAAATATAGATCAGAAAACTAGTTAACCTCTTTCAGGTAGAAAATTTTCAGATTGATTCTCACTTCCAATTCTATAGCTTATAGATATCAGTCATATTTATATTCAGTTTTCATCTTGTGCCTGGCTATGCAGGATCTACAAATCTAGGTTCCCAGCAGTTCTTATACTTTTAACCGTCACTCTTCAATGCTTTAACCTTAAGTTTTCACTTTACCTTATTCCAAATTTTTTAAATCATTCTCTTCATGCTCTCACCAAACTCCTATCGGTGTCTCACAACAATCCCTCTGTGGCTGTAAACTCCTCCTGGCAAACAGAAGCCTCTCCAGCAGTAAGCCCAACACGACTCTGCATGTGAACCGAGTCCACAAGGGTCTCTCTTTTTGTCTTTCTAGAGGGATCAATACACCTCTGACATCATAGCAAAGAGTCCCAGATTTAAAACTGTTCATCCTCTTCAATGTTATCGCTGTCCAGCTTTCCCATAGCAAGGCAAAGATGCCAGCCACCTGTATTAAATTAACATTGCTTTTCAAAATAGCAGGGCTGCCCAGAAATCCTAGGGCCTGGCCACTTTACCTCCTTAATGGTAACCTTCCGCTGGCTTTCTCACCTCCAAAAGACCAGGAGGATAGCCCGGTGCTGATGGGAAAGGCAGCTGTCATTGATCACAGTGCTTTTTAAGGCAAAACCAGGACCAGATAAAGGTCAAATCTGGAGTGCTGTTTCAGGGACTTTTTCTGGACACCAAAACTTTCCAAAACCACCCCGGCACAGATTAGGGTACGTGTGCAGGGCAGCCCCAGTACCACTCCTGCCTGAAACAACTTCCCAGCTATTTTCCTCTGGTCCGAATCCTTCCCAGGAAATAAGATATTCCCGTCGTCTCCCATGTCTCCGCACATCAAGGGTGTCATCCACCTGGTAGGTTAGGTCTTCGTCCGCAGAGAGGGGTTACGGCTCAGGTGTCTTCTCCGAAAACTTGGATAAGACGAGCGGTTTCAGCAGGGAGATGTGGAAGGCATTGTGGATCTGTAGTGATGAGGGTAACTGCGAGCTGTACGCGACTGGACCCAGGCGACGTAGTATAGGAAATGGTCCTATATACTGAGGTGCAAAACGAACTGAAGGCAATTTGAGACGAATGAAACGGGTACTTAGCCATACCTTATCCCCGGGCTGAAGTTGTGGAGCTGCTCTGTGATGGGCACCATAAAACGTCTTCTTCCGGGCCGCGGGAAGAAGAGAGTATACCAGTGCCGCTGACTCCAGCTGTCCTGCCGCATCCCGCCCGGGCTATCAGCATTTTAAGCCCCGGCGGAGGACCTATTTCGCGTGGGTAGGGGGAGTAGCTGGGTCAGTGGGGGACCGGGAAGTGTGGCGACACACTGGTTGAGAATCACTGCCCTAAACCCTACCTATTTTTTTTTTTAGGTTTGTTGCAGAACTTACTTCAGGTCCACTGGCTGAAGCAAGTTGTGCGTGCTGGCTGGCTGACTGCTGGCGCGCGAATCTTCGGGCCAGCGATCCATGGCGCTGTCCTGGCCCACCCCTTTGAAGAGGCCTGGCAGTTGTGCGCATAAACCCTGGGAATTACACGTGCGGGCCTTTTAAAATCTACCCGTATCTGAACAGGAAGGCTGGATGCCTCTCTTGCACTGACACCACTCCTAAAGCAGGTAATCTTTTTTTTTTTTTCTCTCTCTTTTTTTTTTAATTTCTTTTTGTGGACCTGTCCACATTAACGTAGCATCAAAATCAATTTTCTTTACAATCATATAGAAAGGCAGAGCTGAAAAGAACCCGCTAGAGGCCACGGTAGTTCACCGTTTGACTCCAGGCAGAATCCACCATATGTAGACCATCGCAGTGATGTGGATTCCACCAACTCCATAGGTGCTGTAACTTGCTCTAGTGCTTAACTACCCTACCCTAATAATTTTAGAATATTTTTCTTAACACCCACTTAACCTCCACTGCTCTTCAAAGTGGGTTCACTTAGTCATTCTTTTTTTTTTTTATTTGGTCTGGTAGTTCCTCCTTTCTCCTGGGTCCTGAATCGGAAGCAGGGCTGGGATTCTGGTACCATGCGCCTTTATTCATTACTACCCACTTTCAGGCTGATACAGTAAAAACGCGGGAGAGCGGGCAAACGCCCGCTCTCCTGTGCGCGCGATTCTGTATTTAAATGAGGCCCTGCGGTAAAAACAGGCAAAAGGAGGTGCTAGGGACACTAGCGCATCCCTAGCGCCTCCTTTTGGACTGGAGTGGCGGCTGTCAGCGGGTTTGACAGCCAACGCTCAATTTTGCGGGCGTCTGTTCTCGAGCCCGCTGACAGCCACGGGTTCGGAAATCGGATGCCGGCAAAATTGAGCATCCAGTTTTTGACCCAACAGCCGCGGGCCGACTTCAAAATTTGGTTTTTTTGTACTTTTTTTTACCTTTCGGGTCCTCCGACTTAATACTGCCATGATATTAAGTCGGAGGGTGCACAGAAAAGCAGTTTTTACTGCTTTCCTGTGCACTTTCCCGGTGCTGGCAGAAATTAGCGCCTACCCAAAGGTAGGCGCTAATTTCTGAAAGCAAAATGTGCGGCTTGGCTGCACATTTTGTTTTCTGAATCGCGCGGGAATACCTAATAGGGCCATCAATATGCATTTGCATGTTGCGGCCCTATTAGGTTCGGGGGATTGGACGCGCGTTTTCGGCCCCTTACTGAATAAGGGATAACGCTAGCACGTCGAAAACGCACGTCCAACTGTATTGGCCCGTTTGAAAGGGACCCACCCTCCCGCTGTTCCAAGGTCCGGTCAGGGCAGCATCGGTCCTACATCCGGCCACCAGGGTTCATCTTTAATGATGACTGCAACTCCTGCCCCCTCCCCACAGAGGCTGTTAAACGCTGCCTCTGCCGCATCCCGAGCCGACCCAGGGTGCGGAAGACCCGATCCGGGAATCAAAACCGCATGGGCCGTGCAACGCACCACCACCGAGCCAGTGGGATGACCCTCCCCTTTTGCTTTCACGTGAAACGCGTCCACGTAGGGGGCAATGTAAGGCGAAGGCAAATGTCATTAGCTTTTTTTTTTTTTTTTTAAAGTCATTCGCGGCCCTGCCGCTTTCCTCCGCTCGCTCGGCTCTTCCCAGAATCAACCTTGGGGGATGAATTTGCTCTCGCAGCCCGAAAGGGGCGGAGGTGGAGACGGGACATTGTCCCACCTTTACCACGGAGTCGAGCACCGGAAAGAGAGCGACCACGAGAAGCAGATGTGACTCCCGTGGGTGCCAGTGAGTGATTTCCCTGTAGGATCCAAAAAAAGGGGAAATCCGTTCCGGCCCCCATTGTCTCTCTTGTTTCATTAAACCTGTAAACTGACCTCCGGCAGAGAGCCGAGGAGCTGTTCAGGATTAAAATTTTAAACCAATTAAAACAAAAAATAAATTAAAAAAACCCGGTAAGGAGTCAATTTCTGCACGGCCCCTGGCTCCTCCATTGCCTTTCCTGTCACAAGCCACGAGGGACTCCCGTGTCGAGGACGGTGGCACTGAGATGGTTAAACAGACTGTTACGCCAGCCTTTTCATTTCTGTCTTCCTTATTACAGTGGTTCATCAGTGCTTCGCTGTGCAGGCATTAAAAAAAAAAAAATAAATAAAGCAGAAACTGTAAACCCGTTTTTTTTCCCCCAAAAGCCTCCGAAAAATGATTAGCTCAGAAAGATTTCGTCCTGGTAGAAGCAGATGAAAAAGGCCACTTTAAAAAAAAAAAAAAAAAATTGCAAAGATGAACCCTTTTTTTTCCTTGGAGGCTTAAGAGTATTACACAAGCTCCATAGGACGGCTGAATTTGGAAACATGGGTTTTTTTTTTATCCCCTTCAGCCTGGCGCATGAGCAAAGCCGATGCACACTTAGAAAGGGGAAATGGCCATAAATAAATGTGGTATTTATTATTCCCTGTGATTTATTTTTCCAGGAATGTTTCACAGAGTCCCGTAAGCCCCCACGGTAAGAAAATCTTGGCCATCATGAGGGCGGCCTCTCACTCCAAGATATAATTGCGGAAAATAAGAACAACAGGCCCGAGTAATCAAATAATTTTTTTTTTTTCTCTAAAACGTGTTTTCCATCTTCCCGAGGCTAGATGCTGCTGTTCCCGTCCAACAGATGTGATGGGAGGCATTGTTGACCATTGATGTCATCTGCAACACCCGTTCTGTCTGTTTCAAAGCCCACTGAACTCTTTTTTTTCCATGAACCAATCAAAATAGGGCTTTGAATACTGCTTTTTTTTTTTTTCCCTCTCTCCTGTTACTCTTTGGTCTTGTTGCATCTCAGCTGCGTATTTCGTTGCAGTTGATCAAAGCGTGAAAACCCACAGGAAGCGAAAAATGCCGTTCTGGCAGCCTTATTCTGAGGTGATCAGCCCGGTGGCAGGAGGATAGCGCGCCATTCGGTGCTCCACCGCCCCTTGGACACCCGCCCCAGTCTTGCAGGCGGGTGGGAGGCTGCAAGCATTCAGTAATGATCGGCGCGCTCTCAATCAGATCACGGAGTGAGCGAGGGCCCGCAAGTCAAGCCTGCACGCGCCGTTTTGAAAGAGCAGGCCCGGATTGCTAATAATTAGGCCTAAGGATACCCCGATGACAGCGCTGCTTCCTCCTGCGTTCCCTGCCTCCCACAGCAGCTCTTTCCCCGAGTACCACTCGGCCTGACCCGGAGTCCCATTGGACAAAAAGCCCTTGAAGGCACAGGATGGGGGGGGTGGTCAAGGGCTGGCAACATGAGGGACACTGTATGACAGCATCCACGGGGGGGCCTCTCTCTCTTCCCTACGAGCACTTACGTAGTAAATCCAGCCCTTGAAACGTCTGGGGCGGGGAATCAAAATAAAACTGTGCAAGCAAAATTTCTGGCAAAAAATAAAAAAAAGCACCATGGGACTTTAGTTCCTGACAGTTAAATAGTAAGGATCAGGCCCCACAATGGGGATGTACTGTCGCTTTTAAACAGCAGGGAAATTACACCTCTGGTTTTCTTCTATGCTGTTTCCATCTGAAACAACACCAAAAAAAACCAAGGCTCCCTTTCATTTCAGTTCCGTGTTTTAGCTCGGTAAGTGTAGAAAACCTGAAGGATTTCTTTACCAGGAGGATTGATCCAGTTCTTTTGGGAAGGGAACAGAGTGAGTGTGTGAAACTCCTGTGATGGCTGCACCTGGATAACAGTTCCAGAGGCCGTATCTCAGATTTATATTTACGTGGGAACACTGTCCTTATGCCATAATACGTATTTTCCAGGATTTCAAGAATCTCGGGAAGATTACTTTCGAGGCCCTCACATTGCTCTTAGGTCTCCTGTTTTTTTAAGTCTTTTGTACACAGCACTGATAATCACAACACTGATGATCAGCAAAATCACCACCCAGCAACACACAGGAGAGTTGCTTTGGTGCTTTCCAACATTTTTCTTTTACTGATAAAGGTGCAAATGATGATCTGAAGTATCTTCAGCTGTGTACTTCGTTATCAAGCTGTTACAATTGATAAAATGAGTATTTAATATAAATTCCATCTCCTACCTCATCCTTGTAGTCTTCTCCTTTGAGCTCCTTAGATTTATGCAATTGCACCTGAATGGCACAAGTCCTTCTCCTTTCTCCCCAGTTCAGTATCACGATGATACCTGCAGCCCAGCTGGGATTCACTCAAACTCCTTTCCCCGCTCTCTCCTTCTTCCTCTCCGTAGGATGGCTGGAAGTCTGAAGTCATCCTCTCCTTGGATCTTGGTGATCCCAGATTCCTGCTGCTGGAAGAGAACATCTCCCAGTCGACAGGTGAGCAAAATTAAGGAAGCTTAACTGAGTCCCTTAGGATGGGGCGCTCCAATCTTAATTAAATTAATTAGAGACTTAAGGGTGGAAAGAAACTCCATCCAAATAACGTGCTCCGTGGAGGCAGACGTTAAAATCAATAGAAAAATTAGAGAACAGCACAGGACTCGCTGCCCGTCCAAAAGCAAAGGCAGAATCCAGGAGGCAAAAAAAAAATGTGTCAATCTGCCTTATTACATCTTCCACTTTCACAGTGCTCTGTATCGTTTCTTCTGAATCGTCACCGTTGAACATGGTTTCCAGCACAGATATCTCCCCCAACAATAAACACCGAAATAAAAATGTATTCAGTCTTCCTGCAATGGCCTTATCTTCCCTAAGTGCCCCTTTAACCCCCTTGATCATCTAGCGGTCCAATCGACTCCCTCACAGGCTTCCTGCTTCAGATATATTTTTAGAAGTATTTATTATATTGGATATAACTGTATCAGTGGCACCATCCTAATCAGCAAAACAAGTCTCTGTGCTATCTGCTGAATTCAGTAGTGGAATTCAATATCAAACTTTGCAAAATAAAAGAAATTTTCCATTTGACAGTTCATTTTGCTGCTGTTGTAATCGTGGCTGGGGAAGTAATCACTCCTAAAAAAAATGAAACACATGTTGAATACTGGGCAGGTGCAAGACCCGAGTGATGGAAGAGCAAATGCAACCTGATCACAAGCTGGAAGCTGCCTCCTGCCATCATTCCCTTTGTAAGGACGCTAGGAATATTGAGTTTTCTTTCTAACTGCGTAGTGGCTCAGACTAAAGTTTGCATGCATTTGAAATCGTGTTTCTTTTTCTTCATTCCAGACGCTTCCCGGCAGAGGGGCAGGGAATGGCACAGGGTGAAGAGGAGACGACGCGCAGCATAACGCGTGGAAGAACGTTATTCATTCTCCGATAGGGCAGGTGCTCTGGCGCGACAAGGATCTTTCACAAAAATCCCAGGAGCACAAAAGCAGTTCATAGTACAAGTTGGGGGGCAGAAAGCAGACCAGGCTTTTGCTTTGGCGGGGTGAGGAATCAGAACCTGCCCGACGGCAATTCTTCAGAGATTTTCAAGATTATTGCGCCGAACCTAGCAACTGAATCTCCACGCTGGGCTTCGGTGGAGCCGACTTTACCAGTTCCTATTTACAGGGTCGGATACAAAATCTTACAGCACCAGGGATAAGGAAGAGGTTTTATTTCCAAACACAAATGGGGCCGATGCAGAACCAATGCTCAGCCGAGCGCACTGTTTAACCCACGGTTGGACGCACATTCACGGTGCCTTATAGCTTTAAGGGGATTAGTGCGTCCAAAACACGTCCAACCCCCGCGAAACTAATAGCACTCATCACATGCAAATGCATGTTGATAAGGCTATTAGTTATTCTCTCCAGATGTGTGTCCGACCCACACATTTTTATGCTCAGAAATTAACGCCTGCCTAAGAGCAGGCGTTAATTTCTGAGTAGCCCAAAAAAAATGTACAGAAAAGTAGAAAATACTGCTTTTCTGTGCATCCTCCGACTTAATATCGTGGTGACGCTCGTAAAAATTCAGCATCCGTTTTCCTAACCCGCCGGCAGCCGCCTCTCCTGGGCGCCCCCTGCCGAGGAGGCGCTAGGGACGCACATTTGTCCCCAGCGCCTCCTCGGCAGCGCGACCCCCCCCCTCATTTAAATATCGAATCGCGCACCCAGGAGAGGCGGCTGGGCGCGCGCTAGGAACGCGGGAGCGCTCCACACCGAGCGCCCGTTTCCTGCCCTCGTTTCTTGCCCGGGCCCCAAAATGAGAGAAATCTGTGACTTAGCACATGTGTTCTGCCAGATGTAAAAAAAAAAAAAAAAGAAATCCCCTTCATCAACTGACTTTTCCGAAAAACAGGCCTTTTTTTTTTTTTTTTTCACAAACTGGAATCTTATCATTTCTGTTTTGGGGGTTTTTTTTTTTACTTTTTTTTGCAAAAGTTGAAATACTTCCAAATATGCACACATGGAATTGATTTTAACTTCCACCCCAAAACGAAAACCAAAAAGTCTGTAAACTTGCACCAGATTATGTACTGTCAGATATCAGTTTCCAATGTTTTTTAAGAAAACCCAGCATTTGGATATAAAGCTTTCAGAGACACCATAATCTCTTTTGGGTTTACCATGCTACAGACATAAACCAATCTATTGCTTGACTTTTTTTTTTTTTTTTAATACTTTACAGAATTTCTGCCCATGCAATGAACAAAGCGATTCTTAACTTTCTCCAGTATTTGCAAGAGTAACTTGGAAATGCCTGCAGGCTTAATCTGAAACCCTCAAGATGCTCGACTGAAGAACTCAGGGCTTAATCTAATTGTGGCGAGAAAATGCATAGATCAGTTCACGAACGATATGAAAGATCAGAGAAACTGGCGAAAGCGCAGCACTGCTATTGCCTCTCTTGCAGAGAAAAGCCTTTAAAACGTACTTGGCCCCTCGGCGAGCGAATATTCTGCTTTTGTTATTTTTGCCAAGTGACCTTTTAAACATTATAAAAAAAAAAAAAAGCAACTAACCTTAACGGTGCTAACAATTTGGGGCATTATTCCTCCAAATAATAATTAAAAAAAACAAAAACAGAAAAATATTGATTGACTTTGCTGAAAAAAGTAATTACATTCTATGTTAAAAAAACACACACACTTAAGAGAACTTGCATATCCTGCAAAAGAACATGGTAAAAAGGCATTTATTTGGATTTGTCGACCAGCCACGCCTCGGAAACACTGTAATGCGTTTCAGCCTTCTTTCAATATGTCTAAGGCTCATCCCCTTTGGGGATCTGCAGAGTCACCTTCACTATGTCAGCAACATCTGGTATTGGGTGGAGGACGTGCACGGATCGTGCTGTCAGCGCACTGCGTAGTAAGGGCATGGATCCGAGAACCGTCTGCCCCGGGCTTGTCAGCAGGCAGACTCGTTTGAACCTCTTCAGACGCGCTTCTGTGCTCCTCAGTGTGAGAGAAAAGAAAAAAAAAAGATAGCGATTTCTACATTTGTGCTGGTCTTTTAGGAGGGTCACGTTTTTGCATGCTAATGCAGATCAACCAATGGTGCGGCATGTGTCAGTCGCTGGGGGATTTCCAACCTGTCCCGCTGACCACCAAAGGCCGTTGGGTTCTCAGGGTACCCACAATGTATATGCATGAGATAAATTTGTATCTACTGGGTCTGGAAAACCTCTTGCCCAGGGAGAAAGCCTGGTAAACTCACCTAGTGCAGGTGATTGCTGGGTGAGAAATAAAGGCGAATACATACTGTAAGGAAATAGGCTCTTTCCCTCTTTGACTGTGAATTTAGGGCCAAGTCAGGAGTGCAGAGTTTCCTCTCTGACTTTGGGAAGATATCTCTCGCTCTTTGTCTCCAAGTGGAGAAAGTTCCCATGCTTGTATTTCCTGATTATTTGTCCTCTAGGAACCTGCTGTAGTTTGCTGCACCTCTTTGGAGGCAGGAAATTAACATTCCTTATTCCACATAATGTACTAATGCCAGCCTGGTATGGAAGCAAAGGAGAATGCAGGTGTTTGTACCCAAAGGATGCATGAAAGGAGGAGACAGGAGATTCAAGGACTCCAGATAAAAGGGTTGTCCCAGAACAGGAGGAACCTTTACAATCCATTCCCACAGGAGTGTTTGTGGTAAAGAAAGAGGATCCTAAGAGAGCATAATGGATCATTGTAATCTTAAAAAGACATGAATGACTCTCCTAGCTAACTTCCCTCTATAGTGAGGACATGGGAGGTGGACTACACATTAAGCACAAAGAATATGTAATAATCTAAAACAGCTACTAATGCTAACTTGGCTGAGGCCTGAGCATCCAGCCTCCTAGGTTGCTCTCTGCTTCAACGGCAGGGGGGAATGAAGATAAGAGGATTTACATTCAGACAACAACCATCAAGGTCTGAATTGCATAGTCTGGGTAAACAAATAAGCGTTGGTGTAGCTTGCTTGTTACGGCAGTTACTACCCCGAATCAATTAAGCCTGATACTTCACTTGGAATAGATATCCAGCGCAGCTCACTGCTTCAACGGCATGGGGGATGAAGAAAAGAGGATTTATATTCAGACAACAACCAACAAGGACTGAATTGCACAGGCTGGGTAAACAAATAACCATGGGAGTAGCTTGCTTATTGCGGTGATTACTACTCCAAACCAATTAAGCTTGATACTTCACTTAGATGCAGCTCCGGCACTGCTCTCTACATCAATGGCGGGGGTGGAAGGTAACTAGAACCAAAAGGTTACTAACAAGGGCCAAGAGTAACAGATAAGTATGAGAAAAAATAAGTGAGAAAGCTTGCTGGACAGACTGGATGGGCCGTTTGGTCTTCTTCTGCCGCCATTTCTGTGTTAGGTTCCTTGCGTAGCCTGCCAGACAGACCCTTCAATATGATCACCTGCATATCCAGAAGAATTTCCAGTTATTACTGGACTTGCAGTCTGCAAGACAGATCCAAATGAAAATTAATTTTATCATCACAACCTAATCTAAATAGCTACAATCACTAGTGGCAGCACCTATATCCAGCCTTCTAGGTCCCTGAGTACCCTTCCAGAAACAACCAGTTACATGAGCACCTGCAATTCCATTAGGACTTTTAATTATATCCTCACTTGCAGTCTGCCAGACAGACCCAGTTGCTAGTTTATTTATTTATTTAACATGTTTTATATTCCACCTGTAGCGATAGATCTGGCAGGTGGAATCTTGCATGATGGCCTGCCAGACAGACCCAGCTGACAGTTTATTTATTTATTTATTTATTTATTTAAAGTTTTCTATACCGGCATTCGCGATAAATATCGCATCATGTCGGTTTACAATTAACAAGTAGATAGGGAACAAAAGGCAATAAATAACATTGATCTAAGTAATAATAATAATAAAATAATAGTAATAGTAGTAAAAAACGTTAAACAAGAGAAGGCTAAGGAATGCAGTTACAATAAAACAAGGGAGTAATATAACTTGGATCAGAGAAAAGAAGCAGGGGTTTAAATATATATAACATATATGCCAGTCAATGTGCTTATAGCGTTGAAGAATTGCCCTTATGAGGTAGGGATATTAATTACTATGATTAAGGCAAAGTCTGAGCGAATAGGTAATAATGGAATAGGTTTAGTTTAGTTCAGGAAAGTTAATTCTATCCTCGCATGACGGCCTGCCAGACAGACCCAGCTGAGAGTTAATTCTGTCCTCGCATGATGGCCTGCCAGACAGACCCAGCTGAGAGTTAATTCCGTCCTCGCATGACGGCCTGCCAGACAGACCCAGCTGAGAGTTAATTCTGTCCTCGCATGATGGCCTGCCAGACAGACCCAGCTGAGAGTTAATGCCATCCTTGCATGATGGCCTGCCAGACAGACCCAGCTGAGAGTTAATTCCATCCTTGCATGATGGCCTGCCAGACAGACCCAGCTGAGAGTTAATTCTATCCTCGCATGACGGCCTGCCAGACAGACCCAGCTGAGAGTTAATTCTGTCCTCGCATGACGGCCTGCCAGACAGACCCAACTGAGAGTTAATTCTGTCCTCGCATGACGGCCTGCCAGACAGACCCAGCTGAGAGTTAATGCTACGTATTTGCTTCCTTTTCAGTTCATATTACTCTCTTGCCGTTCCTTCTAGCAGCCCCAATACTTGTAGTTGATTCAATCACATTTTCTGACCAAGTAAGTCATTTTCAGAGACCTCAAGAAGGGGGAAAAATCCAAAAGTGCTTCCACAGTGCATTTTGCGTGCATTGATTTTGCTGTGAAAACGTTCTTTTCTTTTCCTTTTTGCCTTTCAGAAGTCGCAGGGAGTGAACGCCTTGGACAAAAGCTGCTTGATTTCAGAACAGAGCAGACCAGTGCATTGTCTTGCAGGCCTTTTTTTTTTTTTTGCCCTAATTTTGGATCCGTCCTTCAACCTGGCCTATAGCCTTCGATCACATGGCCAGCAAAGATGTGCAAGATGTAAAAGTTAAAAGATCGTGCAGGCCCTCTTCCAGGGGTTTCACGAGGTCCTGGGGCTTAATCCACCCTCTGTCCCACAGCCCCAGGGGGTGGAAACTCCTCCAAGGCCCAGTGGGAGGGGGGGGGTGACTCTTTCTCTCCTGGGGAGTTCCTTCTTCAATGTAGCGTCCAAACCAAACTTTACTGCTGCAGGTCTTCAAAAACGAGTTTGCGGCACCGTATGCACCACTTCTTATGATCTCAGGTCTCCAGCACTTCCTTATCTAGGCAGGTGTCCCCCGGCAGATGGGGACCAGGGACAAAACTCACCCTCCAGGGTGTGTAAAATGGAGTAGGGGGGGGTAGCCTAATTATGAGCAAAACTGCCCTTCCAAAATGCTGGAGGTCAAACAGGAAATCAAACGCTGCGCTGTTCCCAAATGTATTTCTTCTCCCCCAGGTGCAGACTCTCCGGATAGGTGTCTCCAGCTACAACAAGAGCATCTTGCTCACAGTTCCCCTTTTTGGGTGGCAAACAGGATCTTTCGGATGAAAGGTCCAGGCAGTGGGGAACAATCAGCACTTCCAACTTTTCTCACCCCGTGGCAAGGAAGATTTAACAGTGAAAAGCAAAGACTTTTACACGAATGTCCAAAACGGGAACTCTCTCGCAGCCGTTCACCCACGGCCGCCAACAACCACGGATTGTGAGATGGAGCCAGCAGAGTCTTCCTTACTTGGGCCAACCCCAGAAATGGGACGTCCCCCCCTAATCCTTTCCAGGGCCCAGAACCAGAGGTTCAAAAATCACGGGAACTGAAACCAGTGGCAACCCAAGCAGTCAGGTGGGGTATGGGAAGGGATTAAGTCTTCCACCTACCCTGGATCCCAAACCATGAGACCTGGTCCTTGGAGCAGGCAACAAACCCCCCACAAACTATAAAACGCTCCTCCCACAAAACTCCAAATAGAAACCGCCGTTGTCAAACTGATCTATGTAGGGGGGGGGGGGGGGTGACCAGTCCAGCCGTCTCACTGGAACGGCTGATCCAGAAATGGTATTCCCCTCCCTTCTCTACCTAAATCCTAACTCCTAGCCCAGGCTCTGACATTAGGGCCATTTAGTGGTGAGCCCAAAGAGTCGCCACAATCATGGTGAATATTCTGTACCAGAAGACACTGTACTAATTAACCAACTTCCACAACATTCTTACAATTTCTTCTCTATCCCCAGACCAATAAAGAAAAGAGGAGGCGGTTTACTATTAGCCGCCAAAAAAAATCTAGGTCTGACCCTTCAGATTACAAAATATTCTTCCCCCCTAGAGTTTGCTGTATTTAAATCTACCCAACTTCAGTTAGGCCTTGCATACGCCCCCCCAGGATGCCTTGAATCTGACCCCTCTTTATTAATTGAACTCATAGCTAAACATATCAACATGGACGCACCGGCCGTACTTCTTGGAGATTTTAACCTCCATGTGGATGCAACCCCCCGTTCATCCAGCTGCGACACTCTCATCAACACACTTGGCTTTATGGGCTTCAAGCAAATCATCAAGGAACCCACACATAAAGCAGGGCACACGCTAGACTTAATTTTCATAAACGACAGCTTTGTCCTCCCTACCCACATTGCTTGCGTACCAATCCCATGGTCAAATCATAAGTTGATTTCCACATCCTTGAAATTTAATCAACCCACCACTACCAACATCACGAAGCAAAAAACCACAGTCCATTTCAGGAAATAATGCAACAAGGATACCCTCAGTATTCACCTAGCTCCTGAATTAGAACAACTCGATTTAACAGACGCAATCTCAGCATCATCTTCTTGGTCCAAAATTACTAACCTGCCCATTAACCACCAAGGTACTACAATCAAATAAGGTCAATAGGAAACCATGGTATACCCCGGAGCTAAAAACCATTAAGAGAGAACTCAGAAAGAGAGAACAAACATGGCGGAAAACCCCTTCAACGGCCAACCTGCAAGCATACAAATCCCTCATGCACAAATACCGGACTGCCATACTACAAGCAAAGAGAAATTTCTTTTCACAAAAAATCCATCACTTCACTTTCGATCCAAAAGCCCTATTTTCTTTGGTCTCTTCACTCACCAAACCGGTTGCCGTACCCATCCCGGAAGACTTAGCTGCAAACAAAGTCGAGGAACTAGCCATATACTTCAAGAACAAAATCACTAATCTCTTGGACTCCTAGACGGATAACCTTGAACCCCATCCAAGATACGAGAACCTGATGTCGTCACCTCCGACCACTATCATGGAAACCTTCGAGTCCACCTCATCGCTAGAAATCGAAAATGTACTTAAGAAGATAAAACCATCATCACACCCTATGGACGCAATCCCCACCAACCTTCTCATCACAATCCCCGAAGTCATCGGTAAACCGATTGCAGAGATCATCAATTGCTCTTTATCTCAAGGCATAGTCCCCGACCAGTTCAAACTCGCTATTCTCAAACCACTGCTGAAAAAACCCAATCTATCTCCAGACGACCCGGCCAACTTTCGCCCCATTGCAAACCTACCGCTCATTTCCTAAATTTTGGAAAAAATAGTAAACAAGCAACTCTCAGAATTCCTGGAAAACAACAAACTGCTCTCCCCATCGCAATTCAGCTTTCGCAAAGCCCGAAGTACTGAATCCCTACTGATATCATTGACCGATTCCACCCTACTGACTCTCGACAACAAACAACCATGCCTGCTCATCTTACTGGACCTATCAGCAGCATTTGATACGGTGAACCACGCCATTCTCATCGACCAACTAGCGGACATCGGCATCAAAGGCATCGCGCTCAACTGGTTCAAGTCCTTCCTCCAAAATAGACACTACAAGGTCAAAATCAACAACTGTGAATCACAACCCGTTAGTGCCACGCTAGGAGTCCCACAAGGTTCCTCTCTATCTCCAACCCTATTTAACATATACATGTTACCGCTTTGCCATCTCCTCACAAAACTAAACCTAATTCATTACATATACGCAGACGATGTTCAGATTTTATTACCAATCACTGAATCCCTTTCCAAAACCTTGGAATACTGGAACTCCTGTCTTCAATCCATTAACAACCTTCTAAAAGCTCTTCATCTGATTCTGAATACCAAGAAGACTGAGATCCTCCTCATCACTCAAGAAGGTAACTTCCCATTGTACAACACACACCCTACCAACCAAACTGGCTTCACCTCCAAAGTTAGAAACCTAGGAGTCATAATGGACAACCAACTGAACTACAAAAGTTTCATCAACACCACTACCAAGGACTGCTTTTTCAAACTTCAAGTTTTAAAATGTCTGAGACCCCTCCTCTACTTCCAGGATTTCCGAACAGTTCTCCAATCCATTATATTTTCAAAGATAGACTATTGCAACTCTCTCCTCCTCGGCCTCCCAGCTAACTCCATTAAACCATTACAGATGCTTCAAAATGCTTCAGCAAGGATTTTGACAAAGACCAACAAAAGAGACCACATAACACCCATCTTGCGGAACCTGCACTTGCTCCCAATCAAATACAGAATCTCTTATAAAGTTCTAACGATCATCCATAAAGCCATCCACAGTATCGCCCCCCTGGATCTCAAATTCCCATTTCGCCAGCACATGCCCTCCAGACCAGTGAGATCAGCATACAGGGACACCCTGCAGGCCCACCCGATTAAATCCACTTTAAGGAAGAGAGCCTTCTCCACTTCAGGACCGATGCAATGGAACTCCCTCCCCCCGGAGCTCAGACTAGAACAATGCCCAAACACTTTCAAGAAAAGATTAAAGACATGGCTGTTCTGCGAAGCCTTCACCCAATTCGAATGACCATACAAGTTCATATTCAGGCAGCGTTGTTAGTTGATGCAACTCACTAGCATGAATCTTCATCAGCTGTAATACTCCAACCAAGTTATCTAAATGTTTCTTCCACAGTTATTGACTCCAAGTTTCGTTCCCTGTTCAATGTAATGCAGACTTGTGCAAAATTTATTGTTTGAATGTAAACCGAGGTGATTTGTAACTTGTTACAAGAATATCGGTATATAAAAATGCCAAATAAATAAATATTTCTACTACTGTGAAATTATTCCTTATTGATTTCCATGCAAGAATTTCCACGTGGAAGGTGGAGAATGGCAACTTTGCTACTTTCAGTGCATTTTACCGGTTTAAACACAAGAAGGCAGATCAGGGATTGGGATGGAGAAGGGTTGGAAATGTGGTGCCAGCCAGAAAACCCTGCAAAAAAAAAAAAAAAAAGACACTTGGAACCCATATAGTACTAAGCCTGTGGTAAAGTGTGTTTGATGTAGGTTTGATCCTCAAAAAGACCTGAGTAAACTAAATTATAATTACAATATAGTAAACCTCCTATACCAAAACAGCACTAAATGCCAGCACTCAAACAGTAACACCCTTCCCTATGAAGATGCAGCACTTAAATATTACACCAGGCACTATAACACCAATACATCTCCTATTAGGAAAACAGAACAAGCCAGGCTGCTATAGATCCCTACACAGAAACTACGTGCCAGAAGAATATTTTACCTCGTTTATACATGCAGAACACAGACTGATCCTCACCAAATCCAGAATAAAGTCACCATAAAGTATAAATAGAAATATGCAGAAAAAAACTGAACTTGAAACTACAAGAAGACAAACTCTGTATGCAGTGCAACAATGGAAAAACAAAAACATCATTCCTAATACAACAATAAAATCAAGATATATAACATATCAATCATAGTAGTAAAACTATATCAATGGAATAAATATTTCAAAACAGCAGATGAACAGAAAATCATTCAATAATTAAACCCAAAAGTTTTGTTATAAAATTCTCAAAAACCAGTAAAATATTTCAAAACAGACACATCAAATAACGCCAAACAATTAAAACTAATTAGACTTTTAAAAATTCCCTGTTCTCCATACTTGGAATCTTTTGCTTTCCAGTCGCCCTGAGATTGTTGTGGTATGGGTGGGGGGGGGGGGGGGGGGGGGGGCACTGTAGGTGCCCATTCAGGAGAGCTTACCCTTTCGTTTCACTTGGCTTGCCTTGCCCAAATGTCCTTGCATGCAAAAATATGGCCAGGTCAAGATGCAATATTGCACTGAAAGCCATTGTGCCACAGTGCCAATGCAAACCGCTCAGCTTTAGGTGCCTGTCTCAGAGAGCTTACATTTCACTTTTACTTGTCAAGCCTTGCCACAATGTGGCAGATCCCTCAGCTGAATGATATGCACTGGTACTGAGGCACAATGGCCTTTCGTGCAAGACTGGCACTGTGCATTGGGGGAGGTGTGGGGTGTGTGTGTGCACTTTCTGTCCACTTTGTAGCCCTCTCCTTCCCATGTGTTTTTCTGTGTGTGCTGAGGTTATTGTTGTAGGTGGGGTTGTGAGTGGTGTGTCGGGGGAGAGGTGTTATATGTGTGCTTAAGCATGGAAATCTAACTTCTGGATCTGAGGTTAACTCATATTTCTGTTTCTACTACACTGGGCACAACAGAATACTATCATAAATGAACATGTAGAATAAAAAAAATATCAGTTGTGATACTAGAAAAATCAGTATTTATAAAAAAAACAAACATAATTGTCAAAAAAATGACATGACTGACCACACATTAAGCCCGTGTGACTGATGCCTGTCTCTTGCATCAAATTTGTAAAATTATCGGTCTTCCACTTAACTGTGGAATGTTCCTGATTTCCAAATCCCAAGGTTCTGTGTAGTCACCAAGAGGATTTCAGCAAGTCACGGATTCTGTTATCAAGAGCCTGACACTGCTTATGACCCTGCTATGGTGTTCTGAAAAGCAGCACACTTACTGCTCATGAAAATATCATCCTCTGCTTTGAGGAATCCTTTAGAATAACATTGGTTACCAGAAATGTAAATTTACTCCACCTCACACCTAGGAAGGAATTAAATAATCCATTGTAAGCTCTCTGGGGCATGCACCTACAGCGGAATAAAATGTAAGTTGTCTTGGGAAGGCATCCTCAGCTGAACAGCATGCATGTTGGTGCTGTGCTAACTGTGACACACTGTTCAGCTGTAGGTGCCCCATCCCGTAGAGCTTACACTTTATTAAGCTAACTATAAGTGCCCACCCCAGAGAGCTTACGCTTTAAGATAACTGAAAGCTATGTGCCCCGGAGATCTTTTGCTTTGATTTTACTCGCTATTCCTTGTCAAAATGGCCTTGGATGCAAGAATGTGCCCAAAAATTAGGATGCATATCACCAGTTTCACATGCAGTACCATTTTGGCAAGGCATGGCAAGGAAAATCAATGCATAAGCTCGCTGAGGTAGGAACCTACAGCTAGCTGAACAAAGTGTAAGCTCCCTAGTGAGGGCATCTGAAGTTAAACAGTAGGCCAAAGTCAGGATGCACAGTGCCGATGTACTGTTCAGCTGTAGGTGCCCACCCCGAGAGCTTACGCTGGAAATTAAACTCCTGGGACTGAGGTAGAATAAACTCACATTTCTGGTAGCCAAAGTTTGTAGTGATTTTTACAATATGTACATCCTATGTTATCATTCTCCACTTATTTCTGAAAATCACTAGCCGGAAGAGAACAGTAGCCTCCATCCGACTCACTTCACCTCAGCCTGTGGTGCTCCTCTCTGAACGCTGACCCCCAATGTAGGCGCCACGCAGTAAAGGAGGACATTTTCAAACGCTGTGGCTTTGGCGCAAAGTCCACGGGTGCCCACGCACTCTCTCTCCCTTTGGGAACTGCCACGGCCACAAAGCGCCCCCTGTTGTTCTGGTTACAATTTCTACGGAAAGCAATGCACGTAGATTCGAGGAAAACAATCTGCCCGCGCTGGTTTCCAATCCTGCACCAAACCAGCCCCCCACACCCCCAGGAGCATCTCCTCTCTCTCTTAAGCCCTGGAGAAAAGTAATTGCGTGCCAGAAAGCCCCTCGGGTACTTTTAGTTGAATAAAGCACCAGAGTTTTTTTAGACTGCCAATTTACCCAGGACAACTCCGGGTTTAGGGAGGGGAGAGGCAAGCAGGGCGATTGTCCACCAGGAGCCCTCCCCCCCCCCCATGCAGCATCAGGATACTCGGCAATGGTGGGAACCAAAGTTTAGTTCTTGCCTGGGGGCCCCCCCTGTGTCCTGCCCGGGTAGATTGCACGGAAAACTGCCCTGTTTAGCAATGACTGGAAGAGCGGGGGGGGGGGGGGGGGAGATACTTTAAGGAAGTTCCGTGTGCGGCCTCTACCCAGCGCGGGGGCCGGTGCTGGAGGTAATGCGTAATCTTGACTTTTGAGGGGTAAACCGTAACGCCCGGCTTGTTCTGGCTGCAGCTGAGCCCGTACCGTAGCCGAGTCTGAGGGCGGTGCGCTCCCTCCTGATTCCCACCTGCCGTGCTCGGCTTGTTTCAGGGCTGAAAAGATCGCAGGGTGATATAAACCAGCAAGCTGGAGCAGGCTGCTCGGTATGAACGGCGTGCCTTGGTTTGTTTTCCTTTCACTGAAACTACGTGTTAAGGAACAGTAAGCACATTTTACAACATCCAGACAATGGGAAGGCGTGTAGCTTGCAGGATGTGGTTGGAGGAGCAGTTGTGGTGTGAGCAGGCGAGGAGCTTCGGAGCCTCAGAGGCGCAGGAGGCGAAGCCCAGGGTTTCCTGGTTGCACCCATGCCAGCGTCCGGGGAAAGGAAGCGCAAGGTGGCTTAAGGGCCCGTTTAAAACGCACTGGAATAAGGGACGCTTCCAGGAGGCAGGAAGATGGGGGAAACAGCGGGAATCTTCTCTCCCACACAAGATGGCGTGCAGTCAGGCCTACGCCGGGACTGCAGCCACGTGGTCCCCTTGTTACCTCAAGAGTGGTGAAGACGGGGAAGGGCTCGAGCTAAAAATGAACACGCCAGGCTAAAATAAAGAATCGTCAGGCAAATAAACATGCTTTTGAGTTTGTTTTTTTTCCCCAGGAAGGTGGCTGGCGAGAGGCAGCAGCAGCTGCGTTTTCGCCAAGGGTCGGTTGCAGAAAAGGCCTTGTGGAGCTGTCTGAGCCGGGAAACCGGCCGACATTTATTTAGTCAAATTTATACACCCACATTCAAATTCATTTCAAGTCGGTTTACAATAACAAAAATTTAACATAGCAAAACAAAAGTGCAATCAAAACATAATATACAGCAACATCAATAGTATACTAAAACACAATTCTCTAACATTAAGCAGTAATTCTCGCATAACAAACAACCAAAATAATACAATTATGGCTTATCATAAAACCAAACTTAAAATAATCATAATATAATACAGTAGCATAAAAATCTTATTAAAACTAAAACCACCTAAAAAGCATAAAAAATAAAAATAAAACCACCTAATAATTAAATGTTCATTACTAGTCTAGATGGATAAATGAATAGACCAGGCAACAATTCCCTGTAATAGACCTGAAGCAGCACTTAAGGACGCAATTCCCCATGACCGGTCCGATTTAGGGCTTCGGATACAAAATACAGGACTTTGAATTGTGAACACCGCTTGGCAGAATGTCATCCATCTCTGTAGCCGGAGCTCGCATTTTATCGGCTTATCCTCGCCCGGTGCGTGCACGTCAGCCAGGGCCAGCGTCAGACACACAGGGACTGGGGGAGCAGGAACTAAGGAGTGGGCCCGGACAGCGCCTGCTTCCTCCATGCTCTGCTGCCTCAGTGGCATTGCACAATCTTCACCAAGAGGGGAGAGGAGGCTCCTCGTGGCGCTGGCCCAGTCAGGCCGTCTGCTTCCTCAGAACGTCCATGCGATAAACCGCATCCCGTCACAAGGCCCAATATGCATTCCATAGATTCAGTACATTTACTGGCAGTAAAAAAAAAACGTTTTTTGTTTGGTTTTTTTTTAAATGGCATGTCCGTAAAAATGATTTCATGTCCGTGACGGGGCCTGCGTCTCCGGCGCCGCGCGCTCAGGCTTCGTGAAGTTGCACTGCTTGGGGACTGGGAAGTACATGTCTGTGCATAAAGGGGCAGGTTTCTGCATAGTTAAATCCAGCTGTGCACCATCTGGCTGCAGTAAAATGTACCTCCAGTAAAAAAAAAAAAAAAAAACAACCCACCAAAAATCAAGCCTGACATTTGCCTGAGTTGGTAACCCTGCAGAGATTGCACCTTTCATTCAGGACCTGGCTGATTAGCTGTGTATGAGATAAAGGGCCGGGCCTCTTCCCTAGTTTGTTGAAGGCAGATTGTCCGTGGGGTTAGTCAGAGCAAACGAGCGGTGACTTTCTGCCAGGTCACCGACCCGGAAGCTTTTTTGAACTCGCTTCCTTTTCCCCCCAGTAAGAACAAGTGGAAGGTGGAAGCTGCTGCTGGACCCGATCCAGCACCTTTTCTCATTTTAAGTTTAGAAAATGACCACGGATAGCAATACACTCGGGGACGGTGCTTCGATCAGGCAAAAAAGGGGGTCGCCTAGAGCGTCAACATTCGGGGGGGGGGGGAGGGAAGGGGGGTTAGGGGCAGCAAAAACTCCTGCCAGCACAAGGCCCCCAAGGAGAGCCGTGCCAATGGCAAAGAAGGGAGCGCTGTGCTAGAGCCACTGCCGCCGGTAGGAGGGAACACTGTGCGGGAGCTGGGGGAAGGGGTGCACGACCAAGGGTTTGCCTAGGGTGCCCGATCCTCTTGCACCGACCCCGAATACACTTATAGCCATGGGAGTTTGGAGCCAGTGCGGAGGCTGGCAATAGTACCCTGCAGCAAGACTACAAAGTCGGAGAACACTTACAAAACCAGGAGCGGATGAAAAGGGCCCCTCTCTTCCTTCGTTTTGAAAGGGTCCTGGAGAGCCAGCACTTCCCGGCGGTAAAAACCTTGGATTACTGTCTTACGTGCCATGGGCAGCTGCGTTTCCAAGGTGCAGGCTTATTATTGAAGGGGGCTGGTTCGGATTGCATGGGCCAGAGGAGTTTAGTTCGACCTGGGCACGTGGAAGCCTTTTCGGCTGTACTCTGGATCAAATCCGAAAACTTTGTGGCTCAACAGCAAAAGGAAAAAAAGAAAAAACCAACACTTTAAAACGTTGCCAACTCTGATGTCAGAACTGGGCAAAGCTAAGACCCTGATCTTTACCTGATCAATAACGGGCGGATTTTAAAAGCCTTGCTCGCGTAAATCCGCCTGGATTTACGCGAGCAGGGCCTTGCGTGCCGGCGGCCTATTTTCCATAAGCCGCCGGCACGCGCAGAACCCCGGAACACGCGTAGGTCCCGGGGTTTTTGGAAGGGGGCGTGTCGGGGGCGGGGCCGAACAACGCGGCGTTTTGGGGGCGGGACGCAGCGTTTCGGGGGCGTTCCGGGGGCATGGCCGCGCCCTCCGGAACCGCCCCCGGGTCGAGTCTCGGCGCGCCAGCGGCCCGCTGGCACGCGTGGATTTACGTCTCCCTCCAGGAGGCGTAAATCCGTGGATAAAGGTAGGGGGGGGTTAGGTAGGGGAAGGGAGGGGAAGGTGAGGGGAGGGCGAAAGAAAGTTCCCTCCAAGGCCGCTCCGATTTCGGAGCGGCCTCGGAGGGAACGGTGACAGGCTGCGCGGCTCGGCGCACGCCGGCTGCCCAAAATCGGCAGCCTTGTGCGCGCCGATCCAGGATTTTAGAAGATACACGCGGCTACGCGCGTATCTTATAAAATCCAGCGTACTTTTGTTTGCGCCTGGTGCGCGCTTTTTTTAAAAATCTACCCCTAAGGGTTCATGTACCAGATCGTCTAACTTAATGGTGCACGGAGTACGAGCAGCCTTCTCCATCCCTACATAGCAATACGTGCATATCCCAATCACGGCAACATCTTTAGATTTTCATTACAATTTGGAGCTTCTCCGCTAAGCTTCTTTTTTCTTTTCTTTGGTTTTTGGGGTTTTTTTTTTACATAAAGTGAAAATCCGCGGGGCAGCAAACTGGCCCCCACCTGCAGAGAGGGTAAATAAAGCCAACAAGTTTCCTTAGGCGGCGATATTTACCCACAGAGACAAAGGGCATTCCGGGAAGCGGGATTAGGGAAGGGAAAACATTTGCATATATTTAATGCCGGGCGAATGCATTTTTACATATAAATCTCCGCCAGACAATGGCATGCCGCTCCAGCAAGTGTGCATTGCATTTGGAGGTGAATGCCTCGTGTGCTGATATTACCTGGTAGAGGGACCCCTGCACACTAACCTGTGCCCTGGGGAACTGCGCCGGACTCCGTGAACATGTCCTGCCGAAGGAAACCCCTTTTTACCTCCTCCTTCTACCATCACCACCCTACCCCTCGCACCCTATCGTGACTGTAGTCTGCTAAGGCGCCCGACTCTTTCTCCAGCTGCAGATAAGGCAGGAAGAGCCTTCCTAGAGATGTCTGTCGGTGCCATTCCTTACCGTCAAGGTTGCAGAGACCCCACCTGCCAACATATGAAAGCATTTGAAGGGGAATTTGCAGGAGAAGGAATGGAGATCCCTCAAGCCTTTCCCCGAGAAGCTGTACCGTAAGGGAAAATTTAGGAGGGAGAAAATGGAAAAAAGTGCCAAACAAAATTCTCTCCCCCACCCCCCAAGGAGGGAGAGTAGATCATATTTTAGGGAGGCGAAGCAGAGCTAATCATATCACCTCCATGGTAGTGCTAGCCCCTGATTCAGGCCCATGCACAAGGGTCAACAGTGGATCACCTACAT
The DNA here is from genome assembly GCF_901001135.1 of Rhinatrema bivittatum. Taxonomy (NCBI): domain Eukaryota; kingdom Metazoa; phylum Chordata; class Amphibia; order Gymnophiona; family Rhinatrematidae; genus Rhinatrema; species Rhinatrema bivittatum. The sequence goes on from NC_042619.1 coordinate 26,321,892, forward strand.
GAGATCGCATTTCCGGCCTTCTAGATCACATTTTTATTTCATATTATTCAGAGAATGAAATCTCAGCTCCAACTGCACTAGCCAGAAAAATGTAAGCTTGTCCCCCTCCCTGAAGTTACAGTGGGGGGGGGGGGGGGGCACCAGCAAGGAAAACTGAAGAAAATGGGAAGGGTCCTACTTTGTTGGTGGCACCCACCTGCATCTAAGGCACGTTGGCACACAATGGTGATCCGTGGCACTTTGCTGTATTCCCGGAAAAACGTCCTCCGTATTTTAGATTTCCTCTCCCGCTTCCTATTCTCAGGTAAGCCCAAGCTTGCATTGCTGATGTCAGAGAGGCTGGGATAGTGGCAGGGGAAATGATAACTACTAATTCTGCCTCCTCCTCCCACTTCCACCATATTATTGCTATTGGGATTGCATTTATTTACCAAATTCCATTTGCATCCCAATGCAATTTAGTCGTAAATCACATGCAATAAAAATCAATATCTAGCATAAAGCTAGATGCATTTCATAGACAGGACATAAAACAACAATAGAATTCATTATAATAAAACTACACAACACTCGCCCCATTAACTCTCCTGAACGCAGCCCATAACCCCACTTGAGTTGCTCACCTAGGGCAATATAATCCCAAGTTGATCTATATGATTAAGAGACATGCCAAATTATTCTGGAAAAGCTTGGATAAAAGAAAAAAAAAATCCCCACGTTTTCAGCAGCTTTTGGAAGTGTGGCAAATCGTCCACAGAACGCAGTTGGGCTGGAAGGACGTTCCACAGCCATTGAAAACGTCCTAAATCTGCTTCTTTCATATCTGACTTCCTGCAGCCCTTGGGTTCCCAAGGAAGTCCTGCTCCGGAGAATGTAGGGCTCTCAAAGGTACACAGTGAACAATCCTTTTTTCTTTTTGACAGATAACTGGGAGCCATATTTTGGAAGACTTTATACAATATCACTGCTAATTTAAGTTAGATCCTATGCTGAACTGGGGACCAGCGTACCTCCGGAAGATGCATCTTCAAGTCCCCAGTAAGTCTTGCAGCAGGTGTTTACAACTAACTGAACATGCTTCCGAAACTTCTTTGGAAGATCCAACAGGACCGTGTTGCCACAATCAGTTCTGGTCAGTACTAAGGGCTGCAGCACTGTTCTCGAATCTCACAGCCTGGTGCACTGTGCAACAGCAGCAACATGAGCCTGCATAGATAAATCTGAATCTAATCCTACCCCCAGGTCCTAAACATCTTACTGGGCATTAGATCCTGGTCTAAAAAAAATGAACTGGAAAATCAGTCCTTGGAACGACCTGCTTCAGCCATAATAATTCTGTCGTTTCTATGTTCAGTTTTATTTAAACCATTTGCCTGATACCAAGATAACATTTTTTTTTAAGATAATCCTCAATAAAAGTCCGCTTCTCCACCCCCCAACCCCCATCACTTTTTACAGGGGAAAAAAATCACTTGTACATCATTTGCAAAGAGGTGACAACTAACTCCCAATGACTGTAACAGTTTGCCCAACAGAATCATTTATACATCAAACAGAGCCAGAAAAAGGACTGAGCCTTGCCCATAGAGAAGAGTGAAATTCACCCATAGAAGCAAATTGAGGGCTCTTCTCCAAATAAACAAACCATTTAAGGACCAGTTCTCTAATGCCCAGCGTCTTTAATTGACCCAAATACGCGGCTATGATCAATCAGATCAAACATGGCTGACAGACCCAACAGAACAACCGGCAATTCTGCCCTGTGATCCAGTCTCCTATACACATCATCCAGCAGGGAGGTGAGAAGGGTCTGAGTACCCAAATACTCTCGAAAACCCAACTGAACATCATCTAAAATCCCATGGGAAAAGAAGAATTCTGTCAACTGCATTCAAACCACTTTTTCAAGAATTTTACCCTCAAGGGGAGATGAGAAACTGCTCGGTAATTGCTCTTATCTAAGGGATCGAGTTTCTCCATTTTGAGCAAGGGTTTAAGCTCTGTCTCTTTAAACAATTCTGGAAAAATCCCGCCATCAATCCCAGGCCAGGGGAAATGTAACCAAAATAGCATTACTGAGTTTAACGAACAGCTAACAGGAGGAGTGGTGCACTTGCCAAATTGTTCCACAAATAATTCAAATGAAATTGAATAGAATCTCAAAAATTGTACTATATATATATATATATATATATACATTTCAAACTTTCGAAACTCATCTAATCTTCTTTACTGTTCTCAGTGTCTCCTCTGATTTCCTGTTGTCTGTCTTCTCCTAAATCCTTTTTCTTGTTTCCCCCATTTCATTTTCTCTTCTTTATATGTCTTGCTTTATTTCTTCGTCTGTGTGTCCACTTCTGCCTCTTGGGCATCCTTTTCTTTCATCTCACTTGCAGTGCCTTCATCTTTCTTCTCTGCCTCTCACCTATCACAACACTTCCACCTCTCTTCTCCATCTTGAAGCTCAGCCCATCTCTGTCTCGCATCTCCCCATCGTCACTCACCTCCTCCTTTGCGCACCCCTCCATCTCTTTCCCACATTCCTTGCCTTTGCTCATTCCCCCATCTTCTCCCCGCATCTCCCCTCCTTTGCTCCCTCATCCCTCTTCTTCCCACATCTCCCCACCTTCAGGATGAGTAACATCGGATAAGATTTCTGTACCGAAAGGGTGGTAGATGAATGGAACACCCTCCCCGGGGAGGTGGTGAAGACAGAATCCAGTAATTGGGACTCAAGAAAGCCTGTGAAAAGCACAGGGGATCCCGAGTTGCAAAGAAATGTCTGGAAAGGCAGAGATCAACTGGGGTGTGTGACACTGCACCAGGAATGAAACTGGGCAAACTACACGGTCCTGATGGTCCTCATCTGCTATCATATTCTATGTTTTGTATGTTTCTTCGCTCAACCATTCTTCTCCATCCCTCATCTCTCCTCCATTCTTCACCTCTCCATCTCCCTCTTTGACGTCCCCTTTTTGGCTCCCCCTCACGTCTCCCCTCATTTACTCACCACCCCATCTCTGGCTGGCCCCGTGCTATGGAACACCATGCCACTCGAAATAAGGCTGCAGAGAAACTTCAAAATATTCAAATCCAGTCTGAAAACCTGGCTATTTAAACAAGCTTTTTATAAAGATAAAGAGAAGGAAAAAAACAGTTGCTTGATTAGGATGCACCAAACTAGAAATTGTTATTTGTAACCTACAAATGCACATTAAGGTTAAATTCTTTCCGTCTAATATCCTCCCTACACATAAACTTAATGTACACACATAGTTTATTGAAGTGAATTGTTACCGCACTATGATGGCACATGATTAATTGTAATCTATACCACTTACTTTATTCATTATCGTGCCTTGCTGTAAACTGTTGTGATGGTTATCTAACTTAACGGTATAGAAGAGCTTTTAAATAAATAAATAAATAAATAAATAAATCCCATGCTGCTAACACCCAGGGATAAGTAGTGGCTTTTCCCCAAGTCTGTCTGGTTAACAATAGTTTATGGACCTCCAAGAACATTTTCAAACCTTTTTGAAACCCATCTATAATAGCTACCTATACTACATCCTCTGGCAATGAATTCCAGAACTTAATTGTGCAATGAATGAAAAATACGTTTTCTGATTTGTTTTAAATGTGCTATTTACTAACTTCATGGAGTGACACCCCCCCCCCCTAGTTTTTGTATTTTTTGAAAGAGTAAATAACCGATTCAGATTTACCCATTCTATTCCATGCATGATTTTATAGGGTCTTTATAATTATAACATTTTTTTAGGGTCCCATATTAACTATAGAAATCTCCATAGGAAAAAGTCTCTATAGTTGTTTTCTAGAAGATTCACCTAGATCCCTGTGGATAAACAAGAACCATTCAATTTAACTTCCTAGTGCAACATCTTTGTAAATCTCCAGAAATCATGTGCAGGGAGATTCCTATCCTGTAGGCTGGGGGAACATTAAAGAACACAACACTAACTTTCAAATGTAATCCACCCTGGAGGAGAGCAATGCAGAATAGAATATTTTTTTAAATAAATAAATGTCCCTTTCCTACATTCAATAGACACACATCCCAAGCAAATAACAGAATGGATGTGAGCCATGTGGGTATTTGTTATTAAGCAGGATGGAAAACCAGGAGAATAGGCAGGGGGTTAACTTTTGCGTTTGGATTACAACGAAATGCGCAGAGACACCAGAACTGACACTTGGAAGGGATTACGCAGATGTCAGATGAGGATCACGCTCCTGGAGCTTAACCTCCAGAAACAAGTCCCATCCCATGTGGATGATTACACACGAGTTTATTTCATGTGCTGCCCTCTAGGCGTTCCTTAATAACGAAGGTCACCAGAACTGGGCACACGTGCAGAACTACAAGCATCGGTTTTCTGGTCTCCTCCCAGACAGGGCACTGGGCTCAGAGCACCAGTGCACAGTGCTGAAACATCAGACCATGAAAGGCCCAGTGTTGTCGTGGTCCTGAATCACAATTACACATAAGACAGGGTCAAGGGATCCTGTCCACTACGGGGGAAGAATAATCTTCAGGACTGTCTGGTGGGCGGGAACAACACACTTTTAGTTCTGGATGATCTGACAAATACACTACACATATTTTGTTGTTCCCGAAGACTCTGCCTTTTTAAGTCGATATTAGATAACTATTTACAACAGACTATACAGTTCTTCTGTTTCTCGATTCTAGAGGGCAGGGTTTCCATAAATGCAATATAGATTCTACTTGAATCTCTCTCAGTCTCTTGCAATGGCTTCCTGCCCATGCAGTAAACTTTCGGAGCAACGGAGGGATTTCCCTCCCTTCCCAAGCTAATAGAAATGCTTCCCGCTTAAAGCTTGTCCACTGCCACAAAACTGGATAGATCCAGAAGTTTGCCTTGCTCGGTACGAAGGCAGCACCTGAGCACCTCAGACATGACGGAGGCCGGCTGCTCTGCTCGCCTGTCCTTCACTTTACTGGAGCAAATGTAGCAGGCCTCAGGTCACAGAAGATCTTCCTCTGCTTTCCAAGGGAAGAGCTTTTCCAGCTCCTCTCGCCAGGATCATCCTTGGGGAAGGGGGGGGGGGGTGCAGGATGATCGATGCGCGTCCCGTGCTTTGGAGGCTCCACTCCTGACGCCGCTTCCTCTCCTGCTGGTAGGACAGGCGATGCAATGGCCCACACAAAGCAGCGGTGGAAGTACAGCAGGAGACGGCGTTCGACCTCCAAGAGAGGACCTCTTCCTTCTCCGCTCATTGACCGTCTGCAACTCTCTGCGATCAGCACCGCAACTCTCTTTTCACACTTCGGGGCGGTGGGGGGGACGACTTATTTTCTCCTCCAATCTGGGGTGAACTGGCTGAAGCGAGTGGAAACTTCCTACATGGTTCTCTGTATGGAGGGGGGTGGGGTCACCTACTGCACACCCTGTGGGTTTAGGCGGGACCGTATCACTCTCCGAGAGCAGCGTTTCCCACCCCGGTCCCGGAGGAACACCTAGCCAGGCTCGTTTTTGGAATATTTGTACTGAATATGCATGAGAGGTTTGCAAATCCAGCCCATGCATACGCACCGTGGCAGTCCCGAGAAGCAGGGGGGCTTGTGAAATACTGAGTTAGAGAATGACTTTAGCCTGTAGTAAGCCAAAGGGGGTCCTTGCACAATAAAATCTGAAATGAAACAATAATATGGAGGCAGGATTTAGCACGGTCAAAAGTCTTTTGTGAATTTATTATCCCCCCCCGTAGCGCATCCAGATGAGGTTACCCCAGGCATAACCAGTGCAGCTGTGATGCAAAAGTCCTTTCAGCAAATCTAGAGGTATAAATCATGTTACTTTTCATGTAGTGTGGGAGGGGTTTCCTCCACCCCCAACTCTTTGCCCCGTTTCTTCTTCTCAAAAAAATGGCCTATTTAGGCTGGAGCTTCAAAGGTCTGGACTACCAACGTCTGCCCCTCCCCATCTACAACTTGTGTCAGAACAGGCTGTGGAATCCATATCCATCTCCTGATTTACGAGACCACAAATCTGGGAGGAATGTTTGCATGGCGCTGTCTGCTCAGAAATTTCGTATTTAACTAATTTTTCTTTCTAAGACATGAACGAATGGGGTTTACAGTTCAGATTGCTTTTGCATTGCCTCCGGTCTCCACCCACCAGGAGGGAAGAAACTCCACTCTAACTGGATTCTGTCCCGTCCTTTGCTATTACACTTACACACACCCACACACACACACACACACACACACACACACCCGTCCAAGCCCGTACACTCAGAGCTTTAGAAATTCACATTCTGGAAGCTTTTATTGGCATAATGCTTTGTATATATCGCCAAAGTCCTATGCAAATTGTTTAAAAAAAAAAAAAAAGAAAAGAAAAAATATGTATTAGTAATAACAATAAAATAAAACTGTAAAGTACAGGCAGGAAAGAAAGAAAGACACTTCCAGGATTCTGCAGATGTTCACTATTGTTTCTGGTTATATTACGTTTCTGGCCCGGTGGCAACAGATTCTGCTCCTGTAGCTGCCGTTTTTTCACGTTTCCCCCCAGGATTATATTTATTTTATTATATTTATTTTATTTAAAATAATGATCTTCCGCTACTTCCAAAATACAACTTTTTTGTCCAGGGCAGATTACAATAATAGAATAATACATGTGGTTTATTTGGCCTTCATTACCAAAATATTTGGTCAAAGCGCATCACAGCAATAAAATGGTAAAAGGTCATTAAAACAGACATCACATTATTTAAAAGCTTTCACAAACAAATAAGCTTTGAAATATAAACGTAAAACAGAGCAAACATAAAACAGTTACAAAACCTCTTAAAATATGCAGATTTTCCTGTGCATTCTTTTGTGGGAAGCCTTTGATTTTCTCTGTCAACCCTGGGAAGCGAGCATCCTTTCTAGCTTTATATTTTGCACAGAAATTATTTTCCGTTTCTCTTTCTCCAGGGTTGTACTGCCGACAGAGTCAGGTTTCCACTTCAGTTTTGGTCTGACCTCAGCTTCAAATCTATGGTCTCTTTATTCTGTATTCTGGGTCTGTGTTCTGCATGTGTGATGGAGGCGAGGGATTCTGCTGGGGTGGAGATCTGGGCAGGATCTGTACTGCTGCCATTTGTTCTGTTCTCCATCTGTACTTTCCAGTAGGAAGTGTACTGGTGTTCTAGAGCACAACATAACCCTTGCGGTGCTGCCTTATTCATAGGCTGTTGCTGTTGGAGTTGATGCTGTTATGGTATGGCAAGTTTGATAGATATGATTTATTTTTCTTTGGCAGGATTTCGTATTACTTCGCATAATGCCTGGTAGTGGAGGTACTTTCGGGCTGATTCAGAATGGTGCGCTCGGCTGAGCACACCATTAGCACCGGTTTGGCTGCTCGTTTTCGACGCGCTATTTTTACCCCATATACAGTAAGGGGGTAATAGCGCGTCGAAAACGTGCGGCCAACCCCCCCCGAAACTAATAGCGCCCGCAACATGCAAATGCATTTTGATGGGCCTATTAGTTATTCCCACTTGATATAGAATGTAAAATGTGCAGCCAAGACACACATTTTATTTTCGGAAATTAACGCCTGCCCAAAGAAAAGCAGAAAAAACTGCTTTTCTGTACACCCTCCGACTTAATATCATAGCGATATTAAATCGGAGGCCCCTAAAATTTTAAAAAAAAATTAAAATTAAAAAAAATTAAATTAAAATCTGCCCATGGCTCGCGGGTTGGAAGATGGATGCTCAATTTTGCCGGCATCCGTTTTCTGAACCCATGGCTGTCAGTGGGTTCGAGAACCAACACCGGTAAAATTGAACATCGGCTGTCAAACCCGCTGACAGCCGCCGACCCTGTCAAAAAGGAGGCGCTAGGGACGCGCTAATGTCCCTAGCGCCTCCTTTTACCACGGGCCCTAATTTGCATGTCTTTCTTTACTAAATCGCGCGCCCTGGAGAGTGGCCTGGGTGCGCGTTGGGAGAACAGGCGCTCGCCGGCTCTCCCGCGCATCTTACTGTATTGGCCTGTTTGTGTCACCGTTACTGGGGAAAAACCAGAATTTTAATATTCTTTTCTTTTTTTTTTTTTTTTGCACGGCGAGTAGGAAAGGGACATGGCCTGGTTTCGCTCTGCACCCATTGTTGGGGGAGTTTCTGTGGACAAGGAGCATCTGTTTGCAGAACTGGAGGTGCCCGGGTTTCTACTGGAGGATCTGTCCCATTCTCTATAATCTGTGCCTGTGCGTGGAGATGGCAGGGTAGTCGCGTCTCCAACTCCAGGAATATCAGACTAAGGACCGTGATAATAAAATTGTTGCTTTGGAGAAAAAAGTTGAAAAACCTCAAGAAAACGACTTTTCTCTGATGAAAAAAATCAGTTTGGTGCTACAGAATAAATTAGACCATGTTGGGGGTTGTTCTAAGGAACCATAATTTGAGGCTTACAAATCTTCATACAGTGCCCGAGGAGATACTGAATCAAAAGCTATTTCAAACCGAAGCTTTGAAAACATCTGAAGAGGTCATTCCCCTTACATGCAAGTTATATTATCTGTTGCCTTCTAAGCGAAGAAACAGGGACGGTGACCCGGGCCAAGATACTCAGCTAACATTCGATAGCCCTGGACCAATCTAGTTTTGGAGAAACCCAAGGAGACTTGTACGAATTCACCTTTGATTATTAACTTAGGCCTGGATTTATCAAAATGAACTAAATATCGCATGCGATAGGAAAAGGGGCGTGTTTTATGGTAATAGGCTGTTAATCGCAAAGTGCGCTATCTTAGCGCTTCGCATAGATATTAGCGCAAACTGCAATAACTTTTTCGCACTTTGCGATAAGTGCCAGAATTGTTGTATTTCCTACCTACAACCACTAGAGAGAGAGAGAGATAGAGTCCATCAAGTTAGGTTGAGGGAACATTGCACAAATCTCATCTTTGGGTGAGTTTCCTCACTCTGAAGGTCATCAAATCTTCACAAGCGTGCACTGTTCTGTTCCTATGTCGCACTCTGAATGTCAAAGTGGCCCCTAATCCCTACACTAATACCTAAACCTCACCTCGAGTAGCTAGGTGGGCCTCATATAGAGGCATAAATACCTAGTATGAGGACCTTATAACTAGGTTTTGTGTGTATGTGTGTGTGTGTGTCTCTCAGTCTCAAAATGCTATTTGTGATAAAGCCATATCACATGGCTTAATGCAAATGAAAAAAGTGTAGCTAAAATCCACACAATATGGCTTTGTGAAGTCAGCACACTTGGCCAGAAATTCCACCCCAAACTCCTCCCCTTTTTCTAATTTGCATCGCACCATGCGTTATGGTGTTTTCACATGTCAAAATGCCATATAGCACTTTGATAAATGACCCCCTTAGTGCTGGCGCTGAATTGAGACTGGGTTCTTACATTGTTCATTAGGCATATTAATGATTTTTTTTAAATTATAAAATTCAAAATTTTCCTGACACAGCTAGAGCAACCCAATGAAGAGCAAATAGTTTTTGGAACTAAAACCTTAACGTACCACAATAGGGAGAATCAGTGTTTTGTTTTTTTTTTAACTTCCCTTTTTATTTTATTTCAGGGTGCTTGTATCTTTTTGTTTGAAATTGTTTGATTGCCTTTATTTATTTATTTATTTATTTATTGTTTTTGTTATACCGAGTTTCATGATAGGCATCACATCAACCCTTTGTTTTTGAGGGATACATTCTTTGAGAAACATTCACTGATTTTGAATTTGTCTTCTTGCATTTATTTAATAACATTACTTTGCCTGTTATACGGCCTGCATTGAGATTGGTGTTTGGCTACTGTTGCAGGTTGGTGAGATCCGTAACCTTGTTTATTGACGCTCTTTCTATTTTTTTAGCATAGAAGGGCATCAACTATATTGGTTTTCCTTTTTTTTTTTTTTTAATTACTTTTGTTCATTTATGGTTGTATAATAATGCTTTCCATTGCAAGAGGTTTTCCTTGGATTTCACTGTATTAAAATTATTTTTATAAAAGTGAAAGACAAACAAGCAGGTTACACCGCAAAGCAGCTAAATATAGTCACCTAGTCTGAGCAGCGGCTAAATTTAGCAGGTAACAAAGTGGGTGTTCTGGGACACATGGTAGGGTTGTTTTGGGGAGGGGGGGGGGGCACGGCGACAATTAGCTGGCTAGCGCCGACAGGTCAGCACTGGCCAGGCAAATTCTTAAATCTAGCCAGCTTTGTTGAAGCTAAGTCTACGGTCGAAAATGCGCCTAAATGTAGCCGGCTATACTATATGGTTGGCTAAGTTCTGAATATCACGCCTGCAGATCAGGCCTGGGCTTGTCAATGGGCACACTAGACCTGTGTCTAGAGCGGAGGAGGGGGCAGCAGACCCGGGGGGGGGGGAGGGGAAAGATCTGCTGCCTTCCAGCTGTGCTGAATCTCACTCTGCAGAGGACAGCTCTAGGCTTCAGGATCATCTCCTGGAGGGGAGGGGGTGAGCCTGGAACAAAGCGGATCATTTTGGGGAGGTTGGGAGGGACGGAGTGGGGCATCGCTAGGGGATGAGTGGGAGAACATGCGCCTGTGTGAGAGGGAGAGGGGGGGGGGAATGGGGGAGGGCGGCAGTGTTTGTTGGTGAGAGAGAAGGGGTTGACGTTGGGTGTTGTCTGTGCCAGAGTTAGAGAGAGGATGCAAGGGAGAGCGGGACTTGAACAATGGTAGGGACACCCGCTTGCTCCTCGCCCATCTCCCACCCCTCTCACTACTGCAATTCAAATATGTCTCACCTTTCACCTCGGATTCTGTCCCCCAGATCCGGGAGCCTACGACCTTTCCGACCTCTTCCTTCTCCCCAGATCCTGGATCGAAAATTGTTTCGGCAGTGTGCACTTCAGAATTTTCACATTTTTTTTGGGCCACAGAATCTGCCCCGCAGGAAGCTCTGAGGCAGTGCCCGAGACCTTCTCCCCGTCAGATCACCGGGGACAGGTTGACCTTATATGATTTTTCATTCAGTGCATGGATGGTTATAATCCTGCTCTTTTGAGGAAACCAGAACTGGGAGCCCCTACCTATGACCTGAGACAACAACCCAGGACGGGATCACTCTGTTTTTGGCGCCAGTCCAATGATTTGTGGCAGACGGGGACTTTTACCTGTATTAAGGAAGCCCGTATTCCTACACCGCTGTGCTGAGCTCTGCTGACTCGTAGGACATGAAGAACAAATTCTCCTCCCTGGTTATACGCTAGTGGCAAGCTTCCTGGATAATTTGTTTTTTCTTCTTCTTCTTCTGCTGGAGAACTTTTACCCTTCGCTCAGCTGATTTATAGAGTGGATACCTCCCGCTCTCCCATGGCTGCCTTGCCTCACACCCTGCAAAGCACTCGGGTCAGAGTATCAGGTAAGAGCAGCCTGAGCTTTTGGAAGGACATTTTCTAAACAAAATAAAATAAAAGGCACATTTTTTTTTTTTTTGTTGCCAAGCTTGCCACGGCATACGCAGAAAAGGAAGGGATGCATAGAAAAGTCCCCGAAGCAAGGCGGATAGGGTCATGGGGGGCAAAGCAAACACTTAAGTTGTGGTCCTGGAGAGACGTGGACTTGTCCTGCAGCTTGCAAGAACCGGGGACCGTGACTAGGTTGTATCAGCTGCGATGGACAGGAGCCCAGGACTATAAACGGCGTATCCGGTATCGTTCTGGCCCAGGCCGTGGCGCGAGGCGTGAGTTTCTAATTAAGTTATTGCAGGAATCACAGCTATGCGTTTGATATCTGATGCGCAGTTTTATTATAGGCATCGCCTTTTGGAAAACAGCCGTTTGGGGTTACAGTTTGGGTTGTGACCTTTCTTTATTTTTTTTTTTTTGCCTGCAGAACCCTGTGCAGAAAGAGGTTGGGAGGCCTGGGGGGGGGGGGGGGGGGGGGGGGGGGGGGGGGGGGGGAGAGAGGTTAACAACAGTGCAAGTCACTTATCTGAATTCTGAATTTTCTGATGCTATGCAGAAGGGCTGGAGAGCCCCGAGTGATCAGCCAGGCATTTCCCCCCCCCCCCCCCGTTCATACAATAAATTCACCAACTCTTTCCGTAAAGAGCCTCGCAGTTCTCCTCTGCTCCCGGGAATAACAGCGCAGAAGTCGGTTCCTTCTTCCCGGCTTCTGGTACCCTGTTCTGTTTCTGATGCTGGATCCTTTTATTAACTGTGCCCTGTTATTCTTCAATGCCATTTCAGGGTCACAGAAATCCCTCTCCGGCCGCTCCGGAAGCCACCTGTGCGTGCGGCCTTCTGACGGGGCTCAACAGGATCCAAGTCATTCCCCCCCCCCCCCCCCGCACTCACAAAAGCGATGGGCAGCACTGCAAACCCCGACGCTTCTGGCAGCCAGAGGAGCAGGTCTCAGGTGCCCCCCCAATAAACAGGGGGAAGGGAGGAGGATGATCAACAGCGTCTTTCATGCCTACGATCCCCCTCTCTGAAGGCGAGGGCGGTGGAATCTTATTCAGAAGCCGCTGAGGATCTATTTGCGTTCGTTTATTTATTTATTTATAGCTGCCTACGTGCCACCAATGCCAGAGGCTCTGGGCGGCTTACAAAGTCGCGTTCAAGCCGACGTGTGTTAAACGCGCGCCGATCCATCTCTCCGGGGCGCCCACGCTGCGCTAAAAAGGAGTCGCTGGAGGAAACTGTGAGTCCCTAGCGCCTCCTCGGCAGCGGGCGCCCTGGAGAGGTGGCTGTCAGCGGGTTAGGAGTCTGGACGTTCATTAATCGAGCGTCCCTTTTCCTAACCTGACCACCGCCACGATATTAAGTCGGAGGAAGTACAGAAAAGCAGTATTTTCTGCTTTTTCTGTCAAATTTTCGGTGGGTTTCTGAGTGACCTGAGAGCAATCTTGTCACCCAGAAGTCTCAATCTGTAAATCAGTAGCTATGGTAAATGGTAAAAAGCGAAGTGGGAGGTTGGAAAAAAAAAACAAAAACCAAAACAACCAGTCCCTTTCATGCCCACACTCTGTTTTGAAAGTGATCTAAGGCTGAGTCAGATGTGTTGCTTTCCTTATAGGCACAAAGCAGAAAAAAAATCCTTTAGTACATGGATCTGACCTGGAAGTCAGCAGGGAACTCAACACTTGTGATTCCTTAGAGGAAAGTGAATCATCGTTGGTGGCTTTCTTATTTTATGATGTTTTTGAATACGTTGTATGTTTTTAAGCTGTAAAATGTGTTTTCATATTATGTGCATGTTATTGTACACTGCTTAGAATGCTTGTTCATATAAATGGGTTTAAAATAAAAAATAAAAATAAAAGAATTGTAAATCTGGTCCCTTGTTTGGTATTTTCCCCGAGGATGACAACTGGGTTGCTTTGGGGCAATCCGGGTGTTGCAATAAAAGAAGGGGGAAGCAGGAGAAAAGGCACAGTGCCAGAGAAAAAAAAAAAAAAAGAATATCCACATGGACTAATGCACCAATTACATGACCTTAACTCCAGTGTAGACTCAGGAGCAACATCAGGAAACATTTCCTCATAGAAAGCGAAGAGGACAGAGCCAGAGATGAACTGGAGTCTCTGGCATTGCGCCGAGAATGAAGCCGGGCCCTACAGGGTCCTTTCTCTGCCATCCTAATCCATGTTTCTTCAAGAAGCAGAATAGGGAACCAAGAACTGGCTCCCGCTCTGCCACGGAATAACAATTCCTAAAAGCGAGGGACTGAGGGAAGAGACCTGGTCTTTTCCTAAAACGCTGACAGCTTGCGGGAGATGCAGTTCGTCGCATGCAGAGGCGGCACAAAGCGCGAGACAGCAAGACCCCCGTTTGGAAGCAGATCGGCAGCACAATAGGACACAGGTAGGCTGCACGCCTCTTCCTGCCGCCTTGCCAGTACTGGGGGTGGAAGACTCAGGGCACCACCTTCTCACTTGGTTACCATAAGAACATAAGAAATGCCATACTGGGTCAGAGCGAGGGTCCATCAAGCCCAGCATCCTGTTTCCAACAGTGGCCAATCCAGGCCATAAGAACCTGGCAAGTGCCCAAATACTAAATAAATCACAACTACAATTGCTTATTAATTACTATAATAGCAGTTTATGGATTATTCCTCTAGGAACTTATCCAAACCTTTTTTAAACCCTGTTACACTAAACAGCTGTAACCACATCCTCTGGCAATGAATTCCAGAGCTTAACTATTTATTTATTTCTTTATATACCATCATACCAAGTGAGAATCACCAGATCACAACGGTGTATAATGTATAACAAACAGATAAGGAATAGAAATAAAGTTTAAAGAAAGCCATATAAACTGGATAACAATAAGGGATGTATCGGAGGATCAAGGGGAGTTATAATTAAAGAGAAATAGAGAAGGCATTGTTGCCCTCAGTCGTCTCTTCTCCAAACTGAAAAGTCCTAACCTCTTCAGTCTTTCCTCATAGGGAAGCTGTTCCATTCCCCTTATCATTTTGGTTGCCCTTCTTTGTACCTTCTCCATCACAATTATATCTTTTTTGAGATGCGGCGACCAGAGTTGTACACAGTATTCAAGGTGCGGTCTCACCATGGAGCGATACAGAGGCATTATGACATTTTCCGTTTTATTCACCATTCCCTTTCTAATAATTCCCAACATTCTGTTTGCTTTATTGACTGCCGCAGCACACTGAACCGACGATTTCAATGTGTTATCCACTATGATGCCTAGATCTCTTTCTTGGAGATCCTAATATGGAACCTAACATTGTGTAACTATAGCACGGGTTATTTTTCCCTATGTGCATCACCTTGCATTTATCCACATTAAATTTCATCTGCCATTTCGTTGCCCAATTTTCCAGTCTCACAGGGTCTTCCTACAATTTATCACAATCCACTTGTGATTTAACTACTCTGAACAATTTTGTATCGTCTGCAAATTTGATTACCTCACTCGTCGTATTTCTTTCCAGATCATTTATAAATATATTGAAAAGTAAGGGTCCCAATACAGATCCCTGAGGCACTCCACTGCCCACACCCTTCCACTGAGAAAATTACCCATTTAATCCTACTCTCTGTTTTCTGTCTTTTAGCCAGTTTATAATCCACGAAAGGACATTGCCACCTATCCCATGACTTTTTACTTTTCCTAGAAGCCTCTCATGAGGAACTTTGTCAAATGCCTTCTGAAAATCCAAGTATACTACACATCTACCGGTTCACCTTTATCCACATGTTTATTAACCCCTTCAAAAAAGTGAAGTAGATTTGTGAGGCAAGACTTGCCTTGGGTAAAACCATGCTGACTTTGTTCCATTAAACCATGTCTTTCTATATGTTCTGTGATTTTGATCTTTAGAACACTTTCCACTATTTTTCCTGGCACTGAAGTCAGGCTAACTGGTCTGTAGTTTCCCGGATTGCCCCTGGAGCCCTTTTTAAATATTGGGGTTACATTTGCTATCCTCCAGTCTTCAGGTACAATGGATTATTTTAATGTCAGGTTACACATTTTTACTAATAGGTCTGAAATTTCATTTTTTAGTTCCTTCAGAACCCTGGGGTGTATACCATCCAGTCCAGGTGATTTACTACTCTTCAGTTTATCCATCAGGCCTACAACATCTTCTAGGTTCACCGTGATTTGGTTCAGTCCATCTGAATCATTACCCATAAAAACCTTCTCCGGAACTGGTATCTCTCCAACATCCTCTTCAGTAAACACCGAAGCAAAGAAATCGTTTAATCTTTCCGCGACGGCCTTATCTTCTTTGTGCCCCTTTAACCCCTCAATCATCTAATGTAGTGGTTCTCAACCTTTTTCCCATCGTGACACACCTGACAGACCACGTTCACATGTGTGACACACTGCTCATTATAATTTATGGTGGAAATAAAAAATAAAGGTCCAGTATTATTTTTATTGTTAAGAATGACACAAGGAAAAGATACATATTGTATCTGAACAGAAATTGCATAAACGGTAAACATCCCACACCAAAACAGCACCAATTTCCAGCACTTAACAGTAACCACTACATCCCTACACAGAAACTACATACCTAAGAAAAGGCAACACTGAAAATATTACACCAGGCCTTAAGACACCAATACATCTCTTATTAGGAAAACAGACCAAGTCAGGCTGCTATAAAGCCCTACACAGAAACTACACCCCAGCAGAGAACCTCACCTGAATCACAAGTGCTGACCCTCACCTAATAAAGAATAAAGAGACCAAAACGCATAACTAGAAGCATGCAGACAAAAACTAAATTAGAAACCGCAACAATCCAGAGTCTCTGTATGCAGTGCAACAAAGGAAAAAAAGAAACATCACCCATCCTTATAAAACAAATCAAGAAATATAAAATCAGTAGCAGTAAAACCATACTAACGAAAAGAACAGATTATTTCAAAACAGCGGATGAATGGAATATCCAAATTTCTAGATACCAATAAAATATTTTAAAATAGCAGACACAAAGACCCAGTATTGAAAAATAATGATACAAAAAAATGTTTTGCTTTGCATACCTGGGAACGTTTGATATCCAGTTGCCCTGAGATTGTTTTCAATTAGCAGAAGGAGGGATGGTTTGCTTGCAACTTTCTCCTCTCTCTCTCTCACACTGGCTCTCAGTCATTCACATATACACATGCTTTTTCTCTCTCACTTATATAGGCTCTTAATTACTGTTATGGACCCTGCCCGCGAGCTACCCCCCGCGAGCAGGCACTCACCTTCCCCTTGCTTCTCCTGACTCGGCACGGACGCCGCCGGAGTTGGGCCTTCCTGCACGGCTGGAGCCGCGGACTTGCCTGCTCCTGCGACCCGGAGGCCGCCCCTCATGCCTGCCCTTTACCGCGGCCCGGAAGCCACGCTTCTTGTCCATCTTCGCGGCTGGAGCCGCCACCAGCGTCAACGTTATCTTCGTGGCCAGGAGGCCGCATCCCTGGGCTCAATTAGCGGCTGGAGCCGCCCCCGGGGCCTCCTGCAGCAGCTGGAGCCGCTGCCGTCATCGGGGCCTGTCTGCAGGCCAGCCCTGCCTCCTGCACTGAAGACGTCGGTGCAGGACCGCTGTCCATGGTCCTGCACAAGTCCTGCTTCCTGTTCCC
Organism: Rhinatrema bivittatum; assembly: GCF_901001135.1. Lineage (NCBI taxonomy): Eukaryota > Metazoa > Chordata > Amphibia > Gymnophiona > Rhinatrematidae > Rhinatrema > Rhinatrema bivittatum. Next base: position 26,338,998 of record NC_042619.1, read on the forward strand.
TTAGGCGCCGGCGCGCGTCTCTCTTCAGCATTTAAAGGGCCAGCCACAGGAAGTGTGGCTGACCCCACCTTTGGACTGATTTCCTGCCCAGCCCTATAAAAGGGCTGTCTTCACATTACGTCTTCGCCTTGCATTGGAGTTACTTCACTCTGGAGGCTCCTGCCTGCCAGAGCTCCGTCAGGTCTTCTTCGTGGAGCTCCTCTTCTTTTTGTCTCTTCATGTCGTCATGTTTCGTGCCTGAGGTCCTCGTCCAGGTGTCCTGGTGTTTCGTCTCCTGGTGTTTCACCTCCTGGTGTCCTGCCCTTCTTGGTGTTCGCTTCAAGCACTTCTGAGCCTTCTGGTCCTGTCCGGCCTAGCTCCCTCGGTTGACGTCTTTCCTGAGCGTGGAGCGGCCTACAGGTTGAATTCATTCCTGTGCTCCTGAGCCGTCATGCCCTGCCAGCCTTCGTGGGGCCTCGGACGACTCACGGCTCCGTCGTCGAAGTTCTGCCTCGCCTGGATTCTTCCCTGCGCTTGTCCCGTTCTCAGCGTGGTCCGTGACCAGCCTCCTCGGGCTGAGTAGGGCGCCCTGAGAGACAGTGCCAATGTCTTCCTGCCCAGCTTCTCATCTCGTCTGGACTGTCAAGTTCCTAGTCATGTCTCTGATGCCGTCGCATCGACCCTGGTCCTTGATGTCTTCGCATCAGTCCTGTTATCATGTCTTCAATAACCCTCATCTGCGATGCTGTTGCATCAACCTTGGTGTCATGTCAAGGCCCGTCTGCCCTCATCCTCAGGCCAGGCCTGCTGCTCCATGCCGTTCCAAGCGGCAGGTCTGAAAGGGCTTGGAATGGTCGGAGGACCATTCACTTTCCAACATCTTGTTGTTGGCCTTGGGAGCTTGCAGGCTTGGCAGAGGGTAAGACCGTCTGCCATGCTGGAACACGCCGTCAATCCTCGGTTCGGTCCTGGATTCGTTTGGGGTCGGGCTGAGGCCCAGAGGCACACTAAACACCCCTTCTCAACAATTACACATATGCTGTCTATCTTTTCAGGCTTACCACACAGACTTTCAATCACACATATACATGCTGTCCTTTTTTCTCACACACAGACTCTCATTCACATGCTTACAGACATGCTCTCTCTTTCTCTCATTTACACACAGGCTCTCAATCACATACTCACATGCTCCCTCACCTAAACCAGCTCTCAATCACACACAGACACACATGCTCTTTCTCTCATTTACACACAGGCTCTCAATCCACTCACATACTCACATGCTCTCTCACCTAAACCAGCTCTCAATCACACACAGACACACATGCTGTCTTTCTCTCACTTTCACACATGCTCTCAATCACATACTCCCTCACCTAAACCAGCTGTCAATCACACACACACACACACACACACATGCTCTTTCTCTCACTTTCACACATGCTCTCAATCACATGCTCCCTCACCTAAACCAGCTGTCAATCATACACATACTCTCTTTCACATTTACAGGCTCTCAATCATTCACGTACATGCTATCTCACTCATACACACACACACACACACACACACACAGGATCTCAAACACACATGCTTGCTCATTCACTCACTCCCTCCCCTCTCCCGAACTAGCGGCAGCAGCAGCCTCCTCCACTTTAATCCTAACGGCAGCAGCAATATACTTCATTTTCAGCCCTCGCGGAGCAAGGAGTCCCATCGGCCGAGGGGGTTGACGACATTCTTCATTTTTCTCTGAGCCACGCTGCTCATTCTTCAGACCGCGCCTCTCTTCTTTTCTTCAGGCCAAAGCCGAGCACACTAGTAAGGTCTCTTCTTCCCGTGCACGCACCCGCTGCTCACCACTTCCGCTTCCGGGCCGCGGGGTGGGAAGAAGAGAGCATGCCGGTGCCGCTGACTCCTGCTCTCCTGCCACATTCCGCCCGGGCTTTCAGTGTTTTAAGCCCGGGTGTAGGACCTTTCTTGCTTGGGTAGGGGGAGTAGCTGGATCAGCAGGGGACCGGGAAGTGTGGCGACACACCGGTTGAAAACCACTGATCTAATGGTCCAACTGACTCCCTCACAGGCTTTCTGCTTCGGATATTTATTTTATTTATTTAACTGCTTTTCTATACCGACATTAAAATACACATCATATCGGTTTACATATTAACAAAAGGAGGAAAGTACAAAAAACAGGGAAGAGGGGAGGACAACTGAAAGAGTTCCAACAGCGAAAACTGAACTGAAAAAGATGAGAAAATGGATAGAGATAACTTAACTAAATTATACAGGGTTACTTGATTTACATATTTACAATGGTAGCTGGATGCTGATTACAGGGGGATTTGAGGGGGGGGTGCAAAATGCTAATCAGGAAATATTTAAAACATGTTTTTACTGTGAGTTTTTGCCTCTACGGCCAACTTCTTTCAAATTCTCTCTTAGCCTGTCTTATCAATGTCTTACATTTAACTTGCCAACGTTTATGCATTATCCTATTTTCTTCTATTGGATCCTTCTTCCAATTTTTGAATGAAGATCTTTTGGCTAAAATAGCTTCTTTCACCTCCCCTTTTAACCACGCCGGTAATCGTTTTGCCTTCTTTCCACCTTTCTTAATGTGTGGAATACATCTGGACTGTGCTTCTAGAATGGTATTTTTTAACAATGACCACGCCTCTTGCACACTTTTTACCTTTGTAGCTGCTCCTTTCAGTTTTTTTCTAATTACTTTTCTAATTTTATCAAAGTTTCCCTTTTGAAGATTTAGCACTAGAGCCTTGGATTTGCACACTGTCCCCCTTCCAGTCATTAAATCAAATTTGATCATATTATGATCACTATTGCCAAGCGTCTCCACCACCGTTACCTCTCTCACCAGAACTTAATTTCTGGTTGGACAACCCAAAATAATGTTCTGCTACTTTTTTTTTTGGGGACCTGAGAAGTATAGTAGAGCTGGCAGTGAAAATCAATTCTGATTTCTCCATGGAAATAGAGCAGAACCAGTGGTGGGTGGCATAGATCATTTTTGGCTCCCCAGCTCCCGAAATAAGCAGAGCAAACAGTGTTAGAGCTGCTTAGCTTGAGATACGAACAACCATATGTCTTGGTCTTTGTATGATTTCCCAGCACAGTTGAGGAAGCCATGAGGGAGAATGGCCAAAGTTGAAGAGACATGGGTTTAATGCCTGTCGATCCCACTGCTTTCACCGTTACCGGATGTGTTGGCTGCCCGGCCTCACTGCCACTTAGCATATTGGCTTGCTGGCTCTCCCACTGGTTGCCATACTGGGGGAGGGGGTAGGGGCAAAAGAGTGATTGAGGGGAAGAGAAGGCAGATTGAATAAGGGATTGGAGAAGGGGGAAAGGAGAGTGAGGGTGAGGAAGAGATTTAAGCATGTATATGCTTATGTATGAGTGTGTCTGTGTTTGGGAGACAGCCAGTTCACACCTAGCCCTGGACCTGGCCCAGCCCCCTCACACAGCACTCTGCCCTCGGCCCTCCACCCCTCCCCTATCTTCCTCCGCCACTGCACAATTCCTTTTTGTCTACAAATTAAGCCCCAATTATAAATATGTAAACCTATCCACCAGGCAAGTACATACAGTGTACAGGAGACATCAAGGAGTAGGGCTCATAAAACATACATTTTACAATTCACTCGTTACATAATAAGCACCCACGACACAGAGATAGATAGAAACATGACAGAAAAATACCATTCCTAAGCGTAGGTCAGTCCCAATGAGTGGGTTGTGCACCTCTGCCTACAGATGGAGATGGAGCAAAAGCTGACGTCACTGCTTTATATTCCCACCTCGACATCAGCCCGCCAGTATTCTCCATCTCTAGCAGATGGTGGACAAGCAGGGATCGCCTGTGAATAAAAAAAAACAAAACAAAACAAAAAACGAACAAGAAGAAATGGTCACATGATGGACGAAATTCAAAATCCTGTGCCTCAGCTTCCGTACCCTTCATATTGGAATCCCATAATATCTCTCCGAGCTTTTGATCCCACACACACACAACCCTCTGCCCCCCCTGCATTCATCTCTAAAGGGTCTCCTTCGTTTTCCTTCTCCTGCTGTTATGAGATCGGATGCCGCCAGATGCTGCTCATTCTCCCTACCAAGCTCCATTCCTCTGGAACATCCTTACCACCTGATACCTGTGCAGAGCTTAATTTTATGCAGTTCCATAAAGCAGTAAATACATTGCTTGTTCTCTCAAGACTAGCTAATCTGCCAGGCCTGTTTTATGTTTCTAACATAAACCTTATTGACTGTTAAATTTTCTTTGGGAGTTCTGTGTCTGCTCAAACATAGGCTAATTGTTTTTATGCATATTTATATTGTAAAGCCCTTGGTTAAATTGCTTTACAGGCAGTATATGAAATTCAATAAATAATCTTTCTGGCTTTTTCTGTCGTCTTTTCTACTTGTTTGGCAAATTAAGATCATCAGATATGATTCCCCCCCCCCCCCCCCCCCCAAGATCCTGCTCTTCTTTCATGCTTTGGAGAATCTCACCTCCTGAACTGTACCTCTCCTTTGGGTTTTTGCATCCTAAATGCATGACTCTGGCATTTTTTCAGCATTAAATCCTAGCTGCCAGACTCTAGACTATTCCTCGAGCTTTGCTCCATCCCGTCTCATGCTTGTTGCATGGGGAGTTTCAATGAAAGTGGTGGCTGCTGAACTGTAGGCAATGGCCTTGTGCCTTGCTTGGATTTGGATGTAGCCATCAGGGCCCGGCGCTCCAACTTTCCACTGCACCCAGTTTCAGTTCTGCCTGAACAAGGTTTTGAGATCTCAGGACATGAAATACCCTACAAGTAATTATTAAGGAAACGGTGTTGCCTCCTCCTCTTTTCAAAATGCAAATTCTCTGCGATGAAGACAAAGAGGACAGCCCTTCATACAACAAGGAGCCTTGTACCATTGTAGATAATAAAATATATGATTTAGGATAAATTAACTGGGAACTGAGAAAAATGGTTGCACAGTGCTCCATCTTCTCTTCCTGATCTCATGCCACTAACCTAGTACTATAATAGATGATGGCAGAAAGAGACGAGCCAGCCCTTCCAGTCTGCCCAGATATTTCTCTCCATACTGCTGATGATACATCCCAGCTGCCAGCCATAGAGCTGGAACATTTGTAAGTGATCACCCCCCTTATCCAGGACAGTCTTGGTAATCTTCCTCCTTAGTCCTCCACTGTCTTAGATAGATGAGAATACAAGAGCCCCTATTTAGTTCACACTCAGCACCCCCTCCCTTCCCAACCGTAAAGCTGTTTATTGAGCATCCGGCCTACTAGCTCCCCTGCAAGCCTACCAGACAGACCCAGCTGAGTGCCTGTGTTTCCTCCAGAATTTCTAATCATTACTGTTACTAGCAGCCTGCCAGACAGATCCAGCTGCAGGTTTAATTCTATAATCACAGCCTACATTTGCGTCCCACGATTATCTCCTTAAATAAGTTTAGGTACCTTCCTATTTACCTGTTTCCTTCTTGACCCGCCCATCCCATCTCTTTCATGCCACCCAGTGGCCCTCTGCATCTCATTCTAACTATCAATAGGACACCACTTCAAAATAACCTCATTGTGGGCAGGTGTCCATGAGGGGGAGAGACTGAGGGTTCAGCCCTCAGGTTCCCATTTACTCAATATACATCTTGTCTGCTAAAATGTGAAAAAACAGCCTCAGCCCTTATATTTCCTCTGAGTGCAATACACTGCCACTTTAAAGAAAACAAATATGGAATATGACAGTAGATCAAGACTATAAACCCCATCTAGTCTGCCCAATGTCATTCCCAGTACAGTCCTATAGACCAGTGTTTCCCAACCTTTTCAAGCCCAAGGCACACCTATGTTAACAAAAACATTGTGTGGCACATCAGCCTCTGCAGAGCAGAGGACTCACGTGGCCAAAGGATGGGCTGGCTAGAGAAGCACTGAAAAGCCCACCAGCCTCTCTTTCAAATTTTAGGCAGAGAGAAAGGGTGGAGAAGCACATGAGCCTGTCACGATGGACCACCTCCCTCTCTAGATACAAGAGCAGAAGGAGGGAGAAGTCGATGTGGCGTGGGCAGCCAACTCAGTCGCCTATGTGATTG